>NW_020526008.1:0-50230 GCF_003368295.1 Carassius auratus | reverse complement strand
CTAATTTATTTTTCTGCAATAAATCCAGTTAGTAATAAAAAATATTTTAATATTACATTTACTTTTAGTCATTTATAAAGGATTATATATAATTTATACTTAGTCATATAAAGGATCTAATATAAATAATTTTTAATGTTACAAAAATGTGTGTATATATATATATATATACACACACATTTTTGTAACATTAAATATATATATATATATATATATATATATATATATATATATATATATATATATATATATATATATATATATATATATATATAAAGTTACATTAATTAATAAAGTTAATTATCTATATAAAAATTTAGTTACATAATTGTTTAAATTGTTTATTTTATTTAGTTGGTTAAGTGCTCAGTTAGTCAGTTAATATACGTATCTAATTCCAAGAATGTAAGCTGAAGAATTTGAGACCACGAGAAACAAATTCATAAAAGTGTCCAAACTTGTGACAGTGTATATCTTGCCATCTTTTTTATTTATTTATCATTTATAATGTGTTTGAAGGAACCTGATTAACCCTTATACCTGATGAGTTCGCAATAGTTCTGAAACACAACCCTTAACTTTTTTTTTTTTTTTTTTTGAGAATTTACAGAGTAAAGTGTATGGAGAGGAAAAGTTAAACTCTTTTGAGTTTTATATTTCAATTCATTCATTGTCTGAACAAGAGCTCAAGTGTCACTTCATTAAAGTCATTTAAGAAAATACGCTCAATTATGTGGCACTAATGAATCTGATTCCCTCAAAAAACAGACACACACTTCTCTCCGTGGTTAATCATCCTCAAATGAGACTTCTGTACAGTGGCCACCAACTCAGGCCTCTTTGTGTGCCGTGACCTCTGGGTCAATGACAAGTGACTGAAAGCAGGACTGTCACTGTCCACGGACAAAGACACTGCACACACGGAACCACTGTAGCCCACAGCAACCACAGGAAGGACACATGGCACAAGACCCCTCACAGATGGGACCTGTGTGTGTGAGGAGGGGGCTGGCATGGTGAAGGAGCACAAGCAAAGGTAACCAGTTAAAAGACAACTGCTGACCACAGATGGAACTAAGACAGAATTGGGGTGAGACCTGTCAGGAAACAAGCCTGGCTCATATTTCACCCATAACTCAAAAGAACAAAAGCAAGGAATTATATTTTGCGTTCATTTTTTATAGCTGTATATAATCTATATTTGTGAAATTATTTTTTTTTTCTTTTTTGTTTTGCTGTGCATGGGGGAAAGGCATTTTCATCTTTAGAGACACACACATTCAATTAAACCACACAAACACATTCTTTCTTTTTGTATTGCAATCACACATAAATGTTTCATTTATTCTATTCATGTCTATTTTCATGTCAAAACCTGTTGTTATGTTAAAATAGAAATAGCTCATTTAAATTTAACCAAACCATCTTTTAAAGTATTTTACTTGGAGTAAATTTCATTTGTATTACAGTGATGAAAATCAAAATTTAAAAAAGTTACACTTTCAGATACATTATGGTTGAAATTGAAATTTCTTTCCTATTTTTTTTATGCTGAACTTTCCTTTTCTATGTAGAAAATCAAATGACACTTTGATTGATAGACATTTACTTACAAACACATGGACCAATGATGTCTGCATTGCTTATCATTTAAAGTGATTGTAAGACATTGCCCCATTCCTTTTCACTTTAAATATTACGACAGGGTGAAATAAAGTCTTAAATAAAAACCTGATTATGCCGGTTAAAGTGCTAATTATGAACTCATGAATGTCTCCATAGGTCACGCGGTTCACAATACAGCAGCCTCATCTGATCAAAGACATCAAAATGAAGCGTGACTGACGTTCACAGGGGAGAGAAAGTCAAGAGATGCTTCAGAAATACCAGTTTCCTCTCAGTTTCTGTCTGTTTTGCAATAAAACCAAAGAAATAACTGAAAGTGAATAAGGTCAACAACTCACACAAAGCCAGAGGAAATCGAATGCTCTTGCAAATGCTAATTTTATAGGGCACCAATTAAGGAGAGTTGTTTTATGGCACTTTTTCAAGAAAACAAAACCTGCGCCCCAGACCCTCCCTGGCAGACCGCGTGGTGTCCAGCCTCTAATTGGACAGCTCCTCCTGTGTCCGCTCACACACACACACACCACACACACACACACACACACACACCACACACACACACACACACACAAAGTGGAAACGAGATGCTGTCTGTTTGTAGTCCCTTTCACTAACTTGACACGTTTATCACTGTCACAGGCTCACTGAGGGGGAGTGTGTGTGTGTGTGTGTGATTCAGTACAATCTGTTGTGTTTTTTTTTCTTTACATTGTGCTCTTGCACGTGTTGTCCTGGCTTTTCTACAGTCATAGATTTCAACATCTCATTCAGACCTGACAGCTGTGCGTGTGTGTGTGTGTGTGTGTTTGTGTGTGTGGGTTAAAGTGAAGTACAATTGTGATGCCAGGCTAAGATGTTAACTAGACAATGATGTGTAGGTTTCAGGACTTTTAATGTTTAACTAACATGTGGTCTGTGTGGAGTGTGTCTCTATAAAGAAATGGCACATTATGCATTAAATCATCTTTGACTGGTCTGGAAATGCTTTTGAAAGCCACACATGCCCTTGACTATAACCACAACACTTAATGTTCACATTTACTTAGTAATAGACACAAAAATGCCAAAACAAAATAAATACAATTATATATATATATATATATATATATATATATATATATATATATATATATATATATATATATATTCAAAAGTTTTTTTATGTTTTTGAATGTTTTATTTAATTGTAAATACACTAATTATTTGAAATATTATTACAATTTAAAATACTATGGTGTATTTGAATATATTTTTAAAATGTAATTTATTCCTGTGATGCAAAGCTAAAATAAAGGAATGGTTGCATTCAAAATTAAAATTTTCTGGAAATGTACCCACCCTCAGGCCATCCAAGACTTAGATGAGTTTGTTTCTTCAGTGGAACAGATTTGGAGAAATGTTGCATTACATCACTTGCTCAGCAATGGTCATCGCAATAATTTACAAGTAACCCACACCACTCCAGACCATCAGTAAATGTCTTGTGAAGTGAAAATCTGGATGTTAAGAAAAAATCTATCATTAAGATGATAAAATATGAGTCCTAAAGCCATAATATTGCTTTCTCCATGTGAAAAAGGCATCTCGCCTGAATCAGGAGAGAAGTCTGCACAGATCAAGCACCGTTCACAAGAGAAAACAGTTCTAGACAAATATGTCTTTGGATTTTGATGTGAGGACAACAGTAGATGGACTTTTACACAGGAGAAAGCGTTATTATAAATAATATAGTATTTTGTACTCGTATTTTGGCCAGACCCAATGGTTCAAAGTAAAAAAAGAAAAACTTGATGGATTTGTTTCTTCCAAAAATGTAGATTTTCACTTCACAAGACTGAATTACTGTGATGTTTTTATCGGCTGTTTGGACTGATTTCTTCAAATCTTCCCATCAAGAAACAAACCCATGTACATCTCAGGTGGCCCGCGGGTGAGTAAACTGTCAGAACATTTTTAGGTGAACCATCCATTTAAACAAACAAAAAGTTAAATCAAATGTGCGATCATCAGCTGAAAGGATTAAAGTACCAGAGCTGATGTGATAGAGAGGTCACAGCGAGAGGACTGAAGTCTTTCATATTCGCATACTTGAGGAAAGTGAGGAACAGGAGCGGGAGAGTGTAGGTGGACCGGCATTGTGATGCGTTCTGTCTCAGCTCCGCCCCCCCACAGATCTCTTTGATGCTGAAGAGTTCAGGACATTACTGCGTCTCCTCAGAGGTCACCGCACTGTGAACCCCAAAAAGCACTCGCTTGGGGGCCCCGCAGGAGCCAGAGGCCACACTTTTGTTCCTAAAGAAAATAAACGTGTTGTCAGGACGAGAACAGGGAAGGACTTGCAGAGATTAAAACAAATAGAACAGGAAAAGAGTGGGCTAAGGTATTAACATGGGGTCAAATCAGCATGTAAATGAGATGAGAAAATATGCATTGCATTACTGAAGTGTGGATGCATTTATAGGCAGAAGAGTTATGTGTAAATACACTGGCCCCAACACTGGTCACTTTAAATATATAAATGTCACTGCATCAAATCAAGCTAAACATTTTGCAATAGCAAGTTTGTTGGGTTTAAAATAATATAAAACAAATATACTTTGCATAATGATGCATAACTACACATCTGTGAATGAATGTATATACATCCATTAAAATCACTAAAACACGACTGGATTGGTTAACACTAAGAAAAATGCTTTTGTTTGGGGGGGGGGGGGTGTGCAAACTGTAAGTGCATATTTATTTTTCTTAACTATAAGGAGGAAGAATAATGTGTAAAATTAACTGCTAATCTGCATATCTCTGTGTATATTTAACAAATTTCGGTAACACTTTAGTATAGGGTCCAATTCACACTGATAACTAGTTGCTTATTAGCATGTCTATTATTAACATATTGGCTGTTTATTAGTGCTTATAAAGTACATATAATGCATGACATCCATAATCCTACCCAATACCCTAAACTTAACAACTACCTTATAAACTATTAATAAGCAGAAAATAAGGAGTTAATTGAGGCTAAAGTCATAGTTAATGGTTAGTTAATAGTGAGAATTGGACCCTAAAATAAAGTGTGACCCAAATTTCAACTAATCATAAAGAGGTATTAAAAAGGAGAAGAAAAAGACCAAAAGGTGTCTGTAACTCACAGTTATGAATGTCGAAAGAGACATCTAGACGATTATTTAGAATTTAGAAAACTAAAAACAAGATTTTTAAGATGCATTGATGTCGAAGACGAAAAGTATCCAAAAAAGAAAAATAAATAAATGCAACTAACGTCGTTTAGATACAACATGCATCATCTTCTGCCCTCTAGTGGTGGTTTGTTGTACTGCGCAACTTTGCGTATGGCGCCACAGAGAAAGAACAAACTAAACATAAACTTATCTTTGAACCAAACCAAATCGACAAAACGCCGTTTTTATATGCTATGCATGGATATGTCATACTCATAAATCATCCGAACAGGGTGGAAATAACGATAAGGATTTTCTCATTGATTGATTGGAGTTAGTTTACAGCATTTCAAGCCTTAAGTTCAGTTCTTGAAATATAATTAAACCGATTTATATGGCTTTATCAGACAGATATATTGTTCAACTGACAAACCAAGAAACGCCATTATGGTTTTCCCTCCAATATGATGTCACTTCCTAGAGCATGATGTCATTGAGGAAGTGGGTTTGTCAGAGCTCAGATTTCTTTACCTGTTTGTGTAAATTTTGTAGTAACATGTTTAGTGATATAGAATTGGAGGCTTTCTGGCTTCTTTGACAATTTTTTTTTTTATGTCTAATAAAGTTGTAGTCGTCTCTATTTTTTTTTTTTTTTTTAATTTTCCCAGTAAATGAAAAATTTGCTAAATTTAATAATAGTCTTTCCCAGAGTGCCCCTTTTGTCATCAGTTTGTAAAAACAATTATCTGTTTGTTTCAAACTGTGTTTATTGCAAAGTATTTTGGGTTGAAATTTCAAATTGTATAAAAAAAGCCAATAAATAAATAAATAGGCTAAAAAAATCCTAGTATATATATATATATATATATATATATATATATATATATATATATATATATATATATATATATATATTGCTTGTGAACTGAAGGCAAATCTGAATGATGCACTATTTTAACTTTAACCGACAAGTACAGCTGACCATGACATCCTCACCTTATCTTATTCCAGTAAAATTCCTCACTCAATGCTGAATGGAGCTATACTTTTGTGGACTCCAGATATGGCTTGGGTTCCTCTATGACCCAAAAAGTTAAAGCGATGCTTGCCTCAGCAAATAGCTAAGGCAAGCATCACTTAACATCACTAATAAACAGAGAATAACAGTCAGGAAATACTTCAAAGCTCTGGAAAACAAAACATCTGAACCTTCAGCACATTTCTGTAATGTCTAATTTCTTCCTGAAGGCTGATCAAAGTGAAAACATGAAATATGTCTTAAAAACAAAACTCCAGAATTTTTTGAAGGAGGAAACTCATCAAAAGCTCCTGTGAGGGCAAACTAGACACATCAAAACTGCTGACAGATTCATTCTTTCAAGTTCATTATTTCACACATGCTGGTATGACTGTATGAGCAATGATGAAACCACATAAAACCAGAGGATCAAAGTGGGATTGTCATCAAACAACAGATGGAGGACATGAGATCAGAAAAGAAAAGAAAAAGAACTGAAAGTGGAAAAGTTGAGAATTGCTAGAAAGTTTTGACCTTTTCTATAACAGAGCCAACAAATATCCCAACAGCATAACATATGAAATAGAAGTTGTCATATTTATTTTATTTAGAAAAAAAAGGAAAAAGAAAAAAAAAAAATCTTAAAAGCAGTTGAACACTTTTCTGATTTCCAGTGTGTGCATAGCCTATAAATATTAAAATCATTCTTTCTATTATGATTTATGGCAAAGAAAGAGAGAGCATTATGCTTACTCCCCATGTTTACTTTATATTTTAATACCTTCTTTAGATAATGTAATCTTCATTATAAAATCTTCTTTTATTTTGTTATTTTATTTTTATAATTTATATGTTTTTAATTCTATAATTTATTATTTTATTTTAAACACTGTTTATTTGAATCATTTTACTTTTATTTTAGTTTTTGACCTTTGTTGGAAATAAAAATGTACAGTTTATTTCATGCCTATAATGCACAGATTATTGAAAACATGCATAAGCCATCATAAAAAAGCTATCAACATTTCCTCCATTATACCACAGGAAAAGAAGATGCAGTCACAGGTAGACTCCTGGGGCAAGTTGTCACAGTGAGAACCTGCTGTTTAACGAAACTGATTTTAGAAGAACACTTAAAAAAATACTATTTAAAGTACAAAAAGCAATATATTTGTTAAAATGCATTAGAGACCACTGAATAACTTTTACGATATATTTAAGCAGTGAAACAGAACAGTTCAGGAAACACAGAATATAAAAATGGTAACATTGAAAAGTATCAAATGCTTGACTTCATGAGATATTACCCTTGTGACAGCTTACCCCAGTCTCCCCTGCATTGCTGTGCGTAAGTGTTTAATTTTGAATTCAGCTTTGATTATTAAATGTATGTGATAGATTTGAGGGGAAGTAAGGGAGTAAGCCAGCAGTCATTCTGTGCTGAAGTACTGTATGATTTATCACAGTCAGACGGCCCGCAGGGTCTCAGTGGAGATGGTTGCTGGTAATTGTACAAGGTCTGGGCTCTCAAGGGATGCATGGATGTTCAGGAAAACACTGTATCTCATTATGATTCAGCTACTAACAGAAACTAGGACACACTGCAGAACATCACACCTGGAAACAGGACAGGCAATGAGTACACCCACCATTACAGACTGGCCTCTCTGATTACATTATTCTTATTATTCTTTTAGGTAGTTAGGCACAATTTTTAATTTTAGATTTTTTATTTTATTTTATTTTTTATTTAGCTTGCCAATGCTGCATTTATATATATATATATATATATATATATATATATATATATATATATATAATATTCTGAAAGTAAAAAAAAAAAAAAAAAATCTACTTTCTACTTGAATATATTATAAAATGTAATTTATTTCTGTGATGAAAAGTTGAATTTTCAGCATCATTACTCCAGTCTCCAGTGTCACATATCTATCTATCTAACATATCTGTCTATCTGTCTGTCTGTCTGAACTGTTTGTTGATTGATTTTTGAGCTCAGCTAAATTTCACAATGCAAATTCAAATAAGTATTGCATTAGTGCAAGTAGAGTGTTTGTGTGCTTCCTAAATAGTTTAAATGATCATTTGTTTCATCAGAAAAACCTGCATCACTGCGATCTTCCTCACAAATGACCTCAAAAACAGCTTGTTGAAAATCAGGACATTGGGAACACTGTTTCTTATACTCTTCTTTCAATGAAGAAAACAGTGCTACAAACCTATAAGGAACTTTCAGTACAACATTATATGAATTATGCATAAAATTTATGTAAATGTAAATATTTGCATTGCATGTTTTAGCAGCACAGCTAATATGTAAAGCAGAGGCAGTTGAGCACCAAAGGCTTCATCAACGAGCTCAAATCTTTGCAGACGCGTCAGCCAAATGCAATATTAATATGGAGTAAAACAGCAGGGTATTCAGAGCATTATACACCAGAAGTTATATTCCAATAATCCCTTTATTTTGATTTTATAAAATTATGTTAGATAATCCGATGACTCTACAACGTTCTTCTGATGTTTAAAGTGCACATTAATTTGTGCTGTTTGTGGAAAGCACCTAAAACTTTTTCTCTCTGTTTCTTTATGCATTTCATTTTCATTGTCCCTTTCATACTTTTTCTATCCATCTCTTACACAGCCTTCCCGGGACTCAAAAAATGCTAATAAGTGTGTCAAATAAACAAACAATGAGAAATGGTCGTCCCATGGCCTCTCTGTCCCTCAGCTTTGATCTCTCTGTGTTGTATTGTTCACTCAGGCCTGTTGTTCTCCTGAAAGCCTCTATGAAGCCGCAGCCACAGGCTTTTGACATCCTAGTCGTATATTAAAAGCATGACATTCGGCTACAGGAACACAGAATGAACAGATCAGATGGATTCAAGATCAGCTTTTGAATACGGGTTGGAATGAGTAAATAGCAAATTGTAATGACAATCATTTTAAATGTATATTAAATTCTTAAAGGTAAAGTGTACAGCTTGAAATGTACATGTTAAAATACTACTATTAGACTTTCTAAAGAGTGTAAACATGCTTCTTGCCCACATAATGATGATCGTTCAACACCAGTCAGTTATTTCATATTTGATATACCAATTATTTAATTTATACAATAATAATTAAACTGTCATCCCTGGTCAATTATTTAACAATTCATAGAATAATTAATGGATTTATGCAATAATAATTTAATTGTCATGCTTGGTTGATTATTTAATGTGCCAATGTTATCCCTGGTCAATTATTTAACATTTCATGGAATAATTAATTGATTTATGCAGTAATAAATACATTTTCATCCTTGGTCGATTATTTAATGTACCCATGTTATGCCAGTTTTAAGTCTCCTACAATACATTTAAATGCATGCAAGGGGAAAAAAAAATCCTTTAATTTTCTCAAAATATGCATTTAATATCACCTCATTTTCCAACAATTCTTAAACGATTTGTTCGAAGCAGTTCTAAGATTCAGTCTCTCTCTCGTTTACCACACAAACAAGCTACAGTGTTTGAGGACGGGTCAAGCTGTTCACTGCCAGTGAGCATAGAACATATGCGCACATTATGTAAATGTGTTATGATGTGACATGTAACCATCACGGAAGAGGGATTCAGAGAGGGATTCAAAAAGATGACACAAAAAAGAATGCAAAATAATTATAATAATTGTTTTGTACAGCTGATGGATTTAAAACAGACCGGAGATGTTTTGTTGAAGATGCTCTGTAAATACAGCTAACACTGTGTGTTTATGATAATTCAGTCTTTTTTTTTTTAAATGCATTAGCTGTGGATGATTTTGGTAACCATGACATCACAAGGAGAAAAGCATTTTTATGCAAATTTCAAATTTCATTATGCAAATCTTTATCGTTTTGCTAAATTAAAATACCAAATTTCAATTTCAATTTATCGTGAATGCATTGTCCAGAACTGTATAGAGCACCATTGACACACATACACGAACAACCTTCCATCTGTACAGCTTGTGAAGCAACAAAACAACTACATCAGCAGCTTTTGAACCTGACATCTAATGAGATGGTCCAATCCATCTAAACCTGCTTCTCCTTCAAAACATACCAAGTGTAAAGAAGCTGCTTCAGTCCCACTACATGAATTATTTCCAGCCTGAAAGCATCCCGTCTTCGACCATTCATTCTTCAGACGTCTCCTGAATCACCTACACAAGCTTTTAGGCCATCCATAAATAAATGCAGCCTTTCTACACAAGATAAATCTGCAACATTCCCTCCTTCACAAAACTAAAACTAGATCACTGAGCAAAACGTGGAATTAAACAAGTTGACTTTCAGCAAAACTCTCTCGCTGTGTCTTCCTCCCCATTTGGGTCTCAATCACCTTTCAGGTGAGTAGTTCTTTGGTTCCCTTTCAATACTTCACTCGTACTGCGTCGAAGACGCATATGGGAAAAACCCCTTTTTTCTCCTGAACTGAAGCCTTATTCAATCACGCAGTGAAACTGCACAGCCATTGGATCGTGCAGTGCTATTAAAACAAACCAATGGCTTGGCAGCGGTGCTGCACGAACCTATGGCAGAGAAGCCCGCCAAAGCCCGCCAATATGGGCGGGGCATCTGGCTATATATTGGCCGCTTCGCCACAGGAATTCAGATTATTTCTCCTTCAGCGACGACGTCACATCGCTTCGCTGATCTCCGCTGAACTGCTCGCCGTTGACACGCCTCGCACTGGAACGCGACTGCCGGTCCCCACCGCAGATTCATCGCTTCCCTGCGGCCATCCGGTGAGATATATTGAAAGAGCAAATTTCTCTAAAAGAGCCTTTTTCTACGGCGTTGTTGCAAATGCCATCTCGTCATTGCAGCTCGTGCAGAGCCCCTCTGCACGCTGATGACGGGCACAGCGAGTGTGTCGCGTGCTTGGGGAAACCCCACGCTGACACAGCACTCGCGGGGAATTCATGTTCTCATTGCGAGAACATGAATATCGCCTCTCTGCGCTCGCGAATCGCTTTCTTTTCAGAGAGCGATCTCGCTCCTCGCGCCCTCCCTTTTTCTTCATCCCGCGAGCCGGCGAGGAAGAAAAGGCGGGGCAGAGGATTAAAGCAGCAGGATGAAAGCGAGCTCACGCCGGCTCAGCCCCCGCGTGCCTCGTTTTCTCCGCCCAGAGGGGATTCCCCAGTCCTCTTTGTACAGCCAGACCAGTGTCCCTCTGCTGCCGCGAGTGATCTGGTTTTGTTTGGAGGGACTGAGGAGGAACTGCTAGAGGACAGCATGTCTCTAGCCGCTTCAGATGCTGAGGAGCTGTCGGGCTCGCCGGACCCCGCCCCCTCGTTGTCATCTGAACCAAACCGCTCGAAACTCGGGATGGACGCCGAGCTTATCCGCGTTCTCTCCAGGGCAGTGGATGAGCTGGGTCTGGATTGGTCTCCTCCAGAGGAACCAGCCCGTAGCCGTCTGGATGAATGGTTTCTGCCGGGGCGCCAGCAAGCCCCTCGTCAGCGAACTGCTCCGTTCTTCCCGGAGGTCCACGACGAGCTCACTAAATCGTGGCGCGCCCCCTACTCAGCGCGCCTGCGTACTTCATCTTCATCCGCCCTCACCTCAATTGACGGCGCTGATGAAAGAGGATACGAAACCACGTGTTCCACCTCATGCATGGCGTCACGGACGCTTGAATATCAAGGTGAGTCAGGACTGTATTTCGGCCCTGACCCCTTGGAGGGACATGCAATGGATGGAACGGGGTGCTCCACTTGGTATGGTTTGCAGAAGGAAAGTGATCTCCACAGACGCGTCCAACAAGGGTTGGGGCGCGCTGTGCGAAGGGAAACCCGCTTTCGGCCAATGGTCGAAAGAGGAGAGCAGGCTTCACATCAACTGCCTCGAGATGATTGCAGTTCAACGAGCCTGCCAGAGCTTCCTGTCAGACCTAAAGAGTCACCACGTGCTGGTCAGATCGGACAGCATGACGGTGGTCTCTTATATAAATCACCAAGGTGGGCTGTCATCGACGCGTCTCTTCAGACTGACGTCGCGACTGCTGGAATGGACCCAAAGCAATTTGGGGTCCCTGAGAGCAGTGCATCTTCCGGGCAAGCTGAACAAGGGCGCGGATATGCTGTCAAGAAGCGGAGTCTCCTCAGAAGAGTGGAGACTCCACCCGCAGACGGTTCAGAAGATATGGGAGGTCTTTGGCAGAGCGGAAATAGACCTCTTTGCCTCAAAAGACAACTCTCATTGCCCAATATATTTTTCCAAGATCAAGGACGCGTTGTCCCAGGACTGGCCCAACCGTCTTCTTTATGCTTTTCCTCCGGTCCCTCTGATTCCCCAAGTAATCAGGCGGGTCAGGGACCAGAGATGCAGGGTTCTGCTTGTAGCCCCATTCTGGGAAAATCAGCACTGGATAGCCGACCTGTCGCAGATGCTGACTGCAGCCCCATGGCCCGTTCCCCTGAGACGGGACCTCCTTTCTCAGGCGGACGGGACGATTTGGCATCCATACCCAGAGAAGTGGTCTCTGCACCTTTGGTCGCTCGACGGGAGTCCGCGGGACTCCCTGAGCGTGTGCTAGACACAATTTCACAGGCTAGAGCTCCGTCTACACGACGCCTCTATGCCTCCAAATGGTCTGTGTTCTCCACATGGTGTTCAGACCATGGTGAAAGCCCGACCTCTTGTGACGTATCAGTGATACTGTCATTTTTGCAAGAGCTCTTGGAGAAGGGACGATCCCCCTCCACGCTCAAGGTCTATGTAGCAACTATAGCGGCGTCACACGCCCTTATAGCAGGCCAGTCGGTGGGCAGAAACGACTTAGTCGTCCGATTTATGAGAGGTGCCAGACGGCTTCATCCGCCTTGCCCTCCCACCGTCCCTTCTTGGGACCTGCCCACGGTGCTGAGAGCCCTGAAAGGGGCCCCCTTTGAACCGCTACAGTCCATAGGCCTTAAAGCCCTGTCGCTAAAGACCGCTCTGCTGTTGGCACTAGCGTCTGTTAAGCGTGTGGGTGATTTGCAAGCACTTTCGATAAGCCCTAATTGCCTAGAATTCGGGCCTAACGACTCGAGGGTCGTGCTGAAACCGAGGCATGGCTATGTGTCAAAGGTGCTCTCCACACCTTTTAGAGCACAAGTGGTCACCCTCTCTGCGTTACAAAACACAGAGGAGGATCCAGGGCTGAATCTACTTTGCCCAGTAAGGGCTCTAAAAGTCTACATAGAGCGTTCTGCGCCAATAAGACGATCAGAACAGCTCTTCATATGCTTTGGAAACCGCACCAGAGGGTTACCGGTCTCTAAGCAAAGACTTTCAAGATGGATTGTTGATGCAATCCAGCTAGCCTACTCTTCTTTGGGCCTGCAGAGCCCAATTGGAGTAAGAGCCCATTCGACGAGAGCAGTGTCCTCGTCTTGGGCATGGTCTAATGGTGTGACTATTGCAGAAATTTGTGAGGCGGCTGGCTGGAGCTCGCCGTCCACATTTGCTAGATTTTACAATCTAGACGTCCCGGCGCTTCATGCTAGGGTACTTTCTGTGTGAAGGTCACCTTCTTGTTCCTCATTTGCATGCTCTTGGCCATTCTTGCCCAAGGCTCAACTCTACTCGTATGCACTCGGTCCCTTGGCTACTGAGGCGATACGAACACGGGATGATCAGGCTAGGCCAGACGTAACCTCATTGAGCTTATTCTGCCCCTAGTTGCTATTATCATATCTTGGTTTAACAAATCAAGTTTGATTGCGTTGGTCGTCCTCCCTTCTTAGCATGGCGTGATTGAACTGGGTTCCCATATGCGTCTTCGACGCAGTACGAGTGAAGTATTGAAAGGGAACGTACTCGGTTACTAACGTAACCTCGGTTCCCTGAAATACGGGAACGAGTACTGCGTTCCTTGCCATGCTAAAAAGGCTGCACAACTCAGTCGTCGCTTCAGTCGAAGTAACCTGAATTCCTGTGGCGAAGCGGCCAATATATAGCCAGATGCCCCGCCCATATTGGCGGGCTTTGGCGGGCTTCTCTGCCATAGGTTCGTGCAGCACCGCTGCCAAGCCATTGGTTTGTTTTAATAGCACTGCACGATCCAATGGCTGTGCAGTTTCACTGCGTGATTGAATAAGGCTTCAGTTCAGGAGAAAAAAGGGGTTTTTCCCATATGCGTCTTCGACGCAGTACTCGTTCCCGTATTTCAGGGAACCCAGGTTACGTTAGTAACCGAGTACGTTTTGTTTTGATTTGAAATATATACATTTGTGCAAGTCTTGTTTTGGTGCAAGAGTTCACTATCTACTATGTTTGTAGATTTTTCTTGAATGTTATCTTTGGAATATGGATATTTTATTTGTAAACATCACATTTTCTTTGTAGCTTATTTCAGTTAATTTCATAAAACTAGCGAGCTAAGCCAGTAGTAGTGCTGACAGTGTCGTGTAAACATAGCTGAAGACGCTATGAAGGAACAGGTGAACCTATTCAACCGAGTGTTTCTTTTACACTGGAATCACTCTGATTGATTCAAACTCTTGACTTCTATCATTCAGTTCAAGCGAGTCACAAAAAAAAAAGAAAAGAAAAAAAAGCATGACATTTTACACTCAAATTTTCACAAAAAGCTTATGGATGTAAGTCTCTTTTTCTTGCTTGTGTTGCTGTAAAAAAAAGAGAAAAGCAGAAGCGAGGGATGAGTATTCCTCCTCTTCAGTGTAATCCTGTTCTCTTGAATGAATAAGCTGAACGCTTATCATATTTCTCATACTGAAGGTTTACCACAATGAGAGAAAGTTTCTATTTTACAAATACAAAATACTGTCTTTTGAAAGTATTCATAATAGGGTAACAGTGAAATAGCTTCGTCTCATTTCCAAGACAAATTCAAATATTAAAAAAAAAAAAATCATTTCTTTTGTCATTTACAAAAGTGTTATGCTTAGATTTGAGAGTGTGGGATTACATTTCTACTCTACTCTACTCTGCCAAACAAAGCAAGTGTCGGGTAAAATAGCTTCTGCATGCGTGTCTGGTGTGTTCAGTAGGACAAAAGCATTGTGAAAGTGAAAAGAGAAGTGAGCATGAAGCATCTCAGAAAAGCAATGACATTTTTATCTTCTCATCATAAAATGTGCAAAATCTCTCCTTCGCTAATGTACAGCTCTATCAAATACTTCAATCTTAAGTAATTAACATTGCATTCAAGGCATAGATTTGATTTGTTCATGCACACCCCCAAACCCATGGTCTTGGAGTTGCTGATTTTTCATTTATTTTGTTTTAACACTGATGGTGTTTGGGCAGACACTGTCTGCTATACTGTAGTTCATAAGGCACTGGTTGTTGAGCTGAAATACAGCAGTATTTGTGTATTTCACGTGCCTGACTACTGCAGAAATCATTTGCTAGATTAATATCCCACAATGTATACACTGTTAGACCTTACCGGTGTGTTTTTTTTTTTTTTTTTTTTTACAGTAAAATACTGTTCCCAGATGATACAGCAAAACACTGGCTATTTTTTTTTCTACAGTTATTTACCCTAGAAAATACAAAGGTTAACAGTGTAGGCAGAAATTAAAGATCCTATTAAATTCTGAGGTGTTTTGCATCGTCTTCAGCACAGCAGCTGTCTCAAAATGTTGCTATTTATATGTGTTCTGTTTTTTTTCTCTTCCTTATTCTTGCTAGTTTCAGTCTGATGAACAAAAGGTTCAATTTGCATAATTGGTTCCTGGGCCCCAAGCTGTAGGTCTGCAAGCATAATGGGGGATTCTCATTTCGTTAATATTTTAAAACCATATTAACAATTTGGAAATAAAAAAAGTACAGAGTAGGAAAAATAAATAAATAAATAAAAATACTGGTGTAGAAACAATTTTCAGTAAGTTTCACAAATGGGTACAGAGAACTAGTAAACACAGAACTAAACTTTGAAGTAGAAAATAGTAAAGCATGCTTCAGCAATTTTGGTTTTATTTAAAACTTTGAATTTTTTTTTTTTTTTTTTTACAGTATGAAAACAAGAACCTAAAACCTCCACAAAGATCCCTGACAGTGCTGTTGTAGTATCAATGCTATTATATTTTTCTTAATAGTTCTTAATATGCTTTTATTCTGTTTTCATTAAAGACAAATGTTTTGTTGCATTAAGGGACACATTAAGAAAGGAGGGAAGTTTGGGATCGTGAGATGCAAGAGTGATTCATGATCCAAATATAGAAACAGTGACTGTATCCACCTGAGATTGTAACATTAAATGATTAATGTGCTGATCAATAAGGTCAGTTCTGCATCACAGGTAGTGTTGAGAAGAAACTTCTCTTATGTTCAGGGCTCTTTGGTTCACAAAGGCACTTTCAAAGTTTCCTCCCTCTGCGTGAGTATAGCAGAAGTTTATGTAATTGTTTCTGTGAGATTTGAGAGCGGATTGGGAACCCCCGCGGGCTGAACATTCCCCATCCAGCTTCACTAGATCTTTGCAACTTTTTCATCTCTTTTTAATAGCAGCAGGAGACCTGAGATGAACAGTCACAGGAGACATGGGTCTGGAGTGTTTGCATTGAAGCAAAAGAAGCTGAGAATTTGAAAATGAGTTGAGAAAGAACAGAGGCATGGCATGAGACATAAACTATTATTTATAAACATTAATCGAACTAAAAGCATTACAGTCTACTGATAAATAATGTTCTGATAGTTGTAACGAGTCATTTAGCAAATGCTTTTATCTAAAGCAGCTGTGATTCCAGAAGTATTTTTCTATTGCACTTTCTCCACTGGACCTTCTGTGGTATAGACTCATAACTCAAACTAACCAGCTCAGAGTTAAATCCAACAACAAACTTTGTTATGAAACTAAATATATTTAAAAAATTGGAGAAAATGACTAAGGAACTATACAGTTAACACCTTTTCCAATGCAATTAACTACAGAATGCATCCCATAAAACTTGAAAGTATTGTGAATTACATAAATAAAAAAAAGAACTGTACAAAACAAACCTACTGACTGAAAATGTATTTTATCTATAAAATACAATACAGTTTATTGCAAAATATAAATATTAATATATATTTACCATTAACATGTATTTGGTTCATTATATACCTACTGACTTCCAGACATGTACTATATGTATAATTACAAGAATTTATTGCAAAATATATATAAAAATGTATATATAATATATCATTATAAGTGCAGTAATGATGACAAAATATGGTTAATTTTCCACATAAAATAGACAAAATATTTCTTAAAAATGTTTTATATGTTTTCACACACACACACACACACACACACACACACACACATATATATATATATATATATATATATATATATATATATATATATATATGAGAGAGAGAGAGAGAGAGAGAGAGAGAGAGAGAGAGAGAATATTGTCCTCTTTTTATTAGCCATTTTTTCATCAATATTTTTAGACTATTTTTCCATAAGAGAAAATATTCAGATTTTGTCCACTTAAAATTAATTTGCATAAAGATGACATTACCATTAACAAACATGGAACTCAAGAAAAATTGAGGTTTTGGAAAATGTTTATATTTTTATATCTTATGTCTTATTACCTGATGGCTTGTGATTGTGACATAATGGCCACTAATATGCCTACTGGAATGAAGAAGCTTACAAAAAAAAAAAAGCTATAATGGAAAAACACGACATGAATGTACCATAATGATAAACAATTACAGATTACACAGACAGATTACAGATTTTAGGAACCTCCAGGATCCTTTAAAAGTGTATCAGTGTGCAAATGGACCATCACAGGCCCAGTGTAGCAGATCAGTTGCAAAGTGGTGAGAAACAGATCAAAATATGTACTTTAGTTTCTGTATTACTTGCTTCAGTTTTAAATGGCAAGAACTTTGTGGTGATTTATTACAAAAACAGGGCTTTTTTTTCATTGCGACATTTGCTTTTTTCATTCTGTTCATCACTCCGTTCATTAACAGTGTGCCGTAATAAATATTATGTGCCATGAGAACTGCTGAGCGACAGTGACCTTCTTAAAGAACATTCTGGAATGCTCCAGTGATTACATTAAACTCTTTTTTTAATGGGACCTGTCTACATATAATCCCTGATTCATTTACAGAAGCAGACCAGATGTTGAATGCTTGAAATGAGGATAGGAACTCTGAATAAGACTTAAGTGCAAACACTTGAGCAGTTATAAAGTATTTTCTTGGTTTGTCAGCAAATTCTTTCCCCTGAACATGATTAGGCTGCACAATACAATGCCTTGTTTTGGCAGCATTGCATGCATCCTTCACAAAAAATAAATGAATGCACTGTAACAAGCTGTTTTTTTTTTTTTTTTTGCAAAATTGCAAATGAAGCAAAAAAAAAAAAAAAAAAAAAAAAAAGTTTGTATTTTTATATAATAATAAATTACAGCAATTAATAAAATATTAAATACAATTTAAAAAGTTATATAATAAATTAACATTTAAATAGTAAAAATATTAAGACAAAAAATACAAATAAATTAAATAATCACATATCACCAGATCAAACTGAAAAAGTACTGATTAATAAAAACACCCAAATCGACATTGAGACAGATCCATCTAATAATCAGATAATGATTAAGTGTGCATATAAGTATAGGCTGAAGTATGGAGGGGGTATGAAGTATGAATATTTGAAAAACATTATATGAAAATATGATTAAAAACCACGCTGTATATTGTAAATAGCAATGTTTTCTACATCAAATAACTCTGCAATTAGTAAAACATCACAAATGCAAACGGGTCAAATCACAAATTATGCTTTGGTCCAAATGCTTTCCTCTTTTACATCGCAGTGTTGCCAAGTCCACGGTTTTCCCGCAGAATTGGGCTACTTTAACACTGGTTGAAGCGCCCCTTACGTGATATTCAGTTCCTGGAATGCGATTTTTACAGCTGTAACCCTGCCAAAAAACTTGTATTTTACCCCCCGGAAAACGCAAGTTTTACAGGGGAAATTTGATTCGGCTAGTTTAAGGGCGAGGGAGAGAGAGAGAGAGAGAGAGAGAGAGAGAGAGGGGGGGGGGGGAGAAATGCCACAGGCTTACCACACGCTCCTTCGGGATTTTATTTTATTTTTTAGCCTCTTCAGTCTTGCAGGTACATGACAGCTGTATGAAAAACCGCAAAGACGAAAGAATATTCATCTGAATGTCTCCATCTCAACATCCGCTGTGCTGAACGATGTAACTCGTCGCGAGGGTTTGATGACGGGCTGAAGCGGGGATGATGTGGAGCTGTCCGCGGTGCTGAACCGCCGCTGAGCGCGGTGCTGAAATCGAGCTCATCAGACCCACAGCGACATTCATCGACGTGAATGCAAGACCAGCGGAGGACATTCACATCTAGCCATCGTGGAAAGGATGAGGAGGGATTTCATGCCCACTCTGCTGCTCATATTGAGCTGTTTTGGAGCGTCGTGGGTCTTGGCTGGTAAGTTTGCAAGATTTCATTCCATCAATACTAATGGAGCATTTATGGGGACTATTGTACAACTCATTAATAATGACATTCGATGAGACACTGCGAGATAGTTGTGGTCACATGTGGCATGTGTAATGATGTCTGAACCTTTGTGGGGAGCATGGGAAAATATATGGCATGAATTTGGTCATATCCAAAAGCAGATGCCATACGCTTGATGTAAAGCACTGAACTGAAATATTGTGGCAATAATAGACACCTGTTCAACCATAGCACACACACGAACGCACCCGCATTCACTTGAAAGCAGCGCATCATATATTTCGCATATACTGGGGTGAATTTAAATACATTATCGACTGCAAAACAACAGACAATGTGCATTGTGTGTACGCTAACTGAAATTATAAATATTGTTTAGCAATATTAAATATTAATCTATGCTATAATATTTTTCATTAATTTCTGATAGTTTAGTTGAGTTGATTTGGCATACAATCAATTAATAAAATAAAATAAAATGATTAAATTTAAATAGTTTAAATTAACTAAAGTTAATTAAAAAGTAATGAAATAAAATAAAATGTATCAAATTTAGCGAAAATGCAATAACAGAAAGACAGAAAATAATTCTGTCCTGCATAAAATTGTCACCTAATTTAAGCACAATAATATAGAGAAGCTTTCTACTGTAGATGTTTCCTGCAAAATAATAAATCCAACAATAATAAATCCTACAGCTGACACATTAACTTATGGAGCTATAAATTTTACATCTTAATGCACTATATTCTAGCTGCAGTAAAGAAGAAAAAGCCGTGAATCAGAATGTTAACAGGCTTCTGGCAGCTGTAACCATTGGATCCTTGATGCTTTTAGAGGCTTGAATGACAGAAGCCACTAAAAGGTTGAGCTTCTAGTAGAAAATGTGCGGAAGTTTACTTTAAAGAAGAGCATTAAACACTTAAATTAAACTGTGGCAGAGAGGTTGAGTAGATGAAAAGTAAGTCGGAGAAAGAAATATGCAAAAATAAAGCCCAAAGCACATGGATGATTGAATCAGTTCAGCATAGTAAAAATAACATGATGTGATGGATGACTTAAAGGAACAGTGCACCCAAAAATGCACTTTATGTTATTATTTACTCATTCCTTTATTTTTTCTGTGGAACACAAAAGGAGAATTTGCGGTGAATATTTTCTGTACAATAAATAGTCCATGGCTTTCAAGCTCCATAAATGGGAACAAAAACCACTAAAGGTAGTCCATATGGCTTGTGCTATTTATTCTGAGGTTGCATGATAGCTTTATGTGACATATAGACTGAAACTGAGTCATTATTATATACTTTGTTATCTTTATATGTTGTGTTTTGTTTATTCAGTTTAAATCTGGCATGAATTTGGAACAGGACACTTCAAACACATTCCCACTCACTTCCTCTATGTTTCCATAGCAACCAAGTACAAACCTACAGTATGGAGCCTTTCATTTGACTATTTTCTTATGGAGCAAATACCATATCTCACTTTTCCACTCACAAACACTCATACTATACCTGGGTTATTACTGTTGATTAAAAAAAAAAAAAAAAAAAAAAAAAAAAACGATTTCTCATATGTTTGTTAGATTTTTTTGCCTTGGTGACTACCTGAAATAAATTTAAGTTGAAGCACTAAATTACAAACTGGAACTAAATATTAAAACTAAAATGAAAATCAATCAATCAATAAAAATAAAACTAAATAGTATTATTATGTACAGATCTTGCTTCCATTGAAACCCAAGATCAGTGTTATTGTTAAGTATTAAAAATAGATAACTAATAAAAAAACTCTAAAATTGCTTTCAGTAATTGAAATGAAACTAAAATAAAATGTAAAATGAAAAACTTCAACTAACTGAATAACTTAATATGTTTACTACAACTGAAAGTGAAATAAAATAAACTGTTAATTAAAAAAGGAGAGAAAATTACTAAAATGAAAATAAGAACTAAAAATATAAAAACTGAAAGCTAAAACAAAATATTAATAAACACTATAATGTTACATATATAATACTAAAATAACACAGAAACTGAAACCCTGTCTTTTCTTATGAAGAGCACATGATTCTTGGTTCCCATTAAATTTTTCCATTTCCTGGCAACTATAAATAGCCGACAGTTAATGAACTGTATTGTTTTGAGTCATGAACATCCCTTACTGGTGATACATTCACTGTAACGGCTTCATGGTGAGATTATAGTACAATCCCCAGAGGAATATTCAATCAAAAGCCTTCCTTTATTTTGGTTTGTCTTTAGTAAAATCATCTTGACCTGTTTTCCTAGATTGCGTCATCCTTTATTTTCAGTCTTAATTGATTTTGTCTGAGATTAAATAAACACACTAGAGTCAATCTGAGCAAAAATATATACAGTATAACATCAGTGTATTGTATAGCTGATCATTCATTATATTTTATACTTTATCAAAAAAAAAAAAAATAAATAAATAAATAAATAACTGATTTGAAGTATTGCACTGCTGAAATTTTTTTTTTGTTTTGTGATGAATTTAATACAGATGTCCACAGATAAATCTAATGATTTCTGAATCAATGCCTGAACAACAGTGTGAATGGAGTTAAGCATTTATGCATCTCTGCCTGTCTTCTACATCCGTGTGGGATGCTCCATTTCAAATTTGTTATTTCTCCCATAATGCCTTTCTACAGCCTATAGAGAAGTCTATTTACTGCAAGCATCATCAGGAGATACTGTATACTGTTTGTCTAAGACAGCTATTATGCCTGAAACACACCCTACAGATGCTGTAGCCTGACTTCATGCATCATCTACAGGTTTCAGAGCACAATTCAGAAGACAAATGCATGCAGGCATTCTGCAATTTTTTATAGTTTGAAGAAAATCATGGTAAAAGAGAAAGTGGCACAACTGTTTAGGGAATTCTCTCCAAATGTGTCTCTTTCATTAATCTAAGCCTTATGAGCCTTAAATACACACAATACCGTAAGTACCACTTCTAAATACAATAAAAATAACAGTTTGCTGTTGATTTGTGAGTCTTTTGTTCATAAGATTTAGACTGCACAGATCGTGTTGTATAATGTTATTGCATTCAGTAATGAGGACTAAATATGGATGATTTCTCACATCTAAACATAAAAAGAAATTATTGTAAAACATTTCATCTACAACTGTTCTCAATTTTATTTCATAAAAGGGTTTTTAAAATTGCTTTTTTTATGTGCTTACTACTGAAAACTCCTCAATATTAATAAATGTGTGAATGTCCATCACTTCATTTTGGGGTTTTATGTATAAAATATTATTGCAATACATTTCTTTACATAGAGTACTCTCACTGTAGCAGTACACCACAACCAGTTTTGTTCATCACACAACATGTAGGCAAGGCACCATAAGTTGTACTGGATTCACTGCTGGTGGATGAGTTTTTCACACGTCATCCCCCCAAATGGCTTCATAACCATATCCTTTTACATCTAGAAATAGAGTTTACATATAATATGTGTGAGATAGTGATTTCTAAACATTAACAAAGAGAAACAACAGCACTCTCTGAAGCACACGGTACTCATTCAGCAAACCTGAGAAACACTTGAACATTAACACTCACACAAACGCCTACACATTATAAATACTGGTCAACACGGAACAGTTTTATTTATAGTAGAGAAATATGGCCCATAAGAGAATCTAAACAGTTACTGTATAAAATATCTAAAGATGAAATCTATGATATTTCATAATCTTATTCAATAAATATATATTATATTTCATAATTTTTCTTATATATTACACATTATTGTGTGTGTGTGTGTGTGTGTGTGTATAACGTACACCATGAGTCAAATGTTTAGAATAATTCAAATGCTTTGATAAATTTTAAATAACTCTCTTCTGCTCACCAAGGCTGCATTTACATGATCAAAATCAGTAAACACAATAAAAACAAAATATTATTATGCTTTAAAATAACTATAATAATTATTATGCTCTAAACTATCATGAAACTCTTCATTTAGTTACATATGGAAATTATAACACTTGAAATTGAAAATAATGAAAATAATTTACTTACCCTAATGTCCTTCCAAACCTGCATGATGTTATTGTTTCTATGGGAATTTCATCTTTTTTCAGAAAGTTTGGCTGCTCCAGTAAACGTGTCCATCAGAGATCTAAAGGGAAGCTCTGCTGTGGTGACATGGGACATCCCAGATGGGGAGCCAGTCATCGGCTTCGCCATCACACAACAGGTACTCAAAATGAGAGAGAGAGGAGAGAGAGAGAGAAAGAGAGAGAGAGAGAGAGAGAGGAAAAGTCACATGCTCAGCACTCATATACTGTATCTCTATGTTCATTAAGCATCTGCTTAAACAGAGAGAAAGAGGAAAGTCAAGACAAAGCATTTGGTTGAAAATTGTTTTATCTATCCACAACAGAAAAAAGATGTTCGCATGCTGCGCTTTATCCAAGAAGTGAACACTACCACACAGAGTTGTGCATTGTGGGATCTGGAGGCAGATACGGACTATATAATACATGTCCAGTCTATCAGTACAAGCGGGACGAGTCCCCTCAGTGAACCGCTGCATTTCAAAACCCCCAAAGATGCTGAAACACAGGCCTCCAAGAGCAAAGGTACTACTATAATATAAAAACTGTAGATTCTAATCTGTTTTTTTTTTTTCAGTAAGAATTAAATAATTTATAACCAATGTGTGACGCACCACTAATAGCGTCAGTGTATTATTCACAGACGAAGTGACCATGGAAGAAGTGGGTCAGAACGCTCAGCTCCGGGCAGTAGAGCTCGTCATCATTGTTGTGGTTCTGATCATGTGGGCAGGTGAGTGAGGAGCACTGGATCAGTCAAATCCTGCTGCAACGTTCAGATTTACTGGTTAATTGAACATCTGCAGTGTTTGTCATTTGTGTCTCTTTCAGGTGTGATCGCGCTCTTCTGCCGTCAGTACGACATCATCAAAGACAACGAGCCCAACAATAACAAGGATAAAGCCAAGAACTCGTCTGAATGCAGCACCCCTGAGCATTCATCAGGTGGCCTGCTGCGCAGTAAGGTATAACCGCTGCCCTGTGACAGTTCAGACCACGCAGGCAGGTACAATCATCCTGAACTGTAACTCAAACCAAACTCCGCTAACATGTCAGTTCACGTCTCAGAAGACAATATAAATATAATTATTTTCTTATTGATCATTAATAATCAATAAATTAAGTCTTAATTTCCTTGGAGTATAAATATGCATCCCCCAAATACATTTCACATTTGATTTAAATAGTGCTATTGAGATATTATAATAGTATAATGTTTTTAAAATATATATATTTTTTTATTTTACTTTCCTGTGTAAAGTTTTAGTGATTATTTTATTGTGTGTGTTTTGTTTGTGTAGTTTTTTGTTTAAACACATTGACTTAAAATAAATACAAATTATGAATGTTATTTATTTTGTTTTATTTCATTTTATATATTGTATTATAATTAGCTAAAAAAAATCTTTTTTTTATTTCTTCTTTTTTTTTGTACATTGAGTACAAATGGAATATAAATGAATATAAATGGAATATAAATTATAAATGTTGCTTTGCCAACTAACACATTTTTATAGAATTTATTTTATTTCTGTTAAAGTTTACATTATTTCAACTAATATGTTCAAGTGTTTTATGCATTTAATTTGTTAATGATACCTTGATATTTTAGTGAGCATAAAAGTGCACACAAATATTGTGTAAATAATTTAATTTAATTTAATTTAATTTAATTTAATTTAATTTAATTTAATTTAATTTAATTTAATTTAATTTAATTTAATTTAATTTAATTTAATTTAATTTAATTGACCTGCTTTACATTTTATATCCATGTTTTTACCGTTTATTTGTTAACACTTATATATTGAATGAATTATGTTTTTATAATGCACAATTGTCTTACTTCACAATGCATTATGGGATTATATTCTCTGATAATGATAAATGTAATGCTGCTCAAAACATCCTTCATTTTTCATTACTCCACTCATTGCACCATGCTCTCTGCTGATTGCTCCAGGCTGCCCTCCAATCCTCTCACTAACATTACACATCTGCTTCCACTCTCCACAGTTCTCCAAGAACAACAACAATAACCGAACGCAACCTGTGAACAAGATCAAAGGGTGACAGGAATGGTTTCTGCTTCAATGGATTCTGCTATTACCACATGGCTACAGAGGCCATATGTGCGCATCCTCAAAACAGGAAGTAGGAATATTGGAAGTTTCCTGAAATTGGCTGGAATAATACGGCCAGCACAGCGAGCATCTGAAAGAGAGGCCAGAAAAGTGTACTTTCACACAGGCCCGCTATTTCCGCAGCAGTTTGGAGATAAGACCAAATCTGTGGCTTTTCGAGACAAGAGAAAACCCTCTGAAAGAAACTTTTAAACTGCTGAGCTTTGCTCCTTTATCTGGTTTTCTCTTTTGCCCAGTTCAAATGGCTTGATCCATATTCATCTCAATTGTTAAGAAGGCTTTTATAACAAGGTAACTAGTAAGCCTCTAAATACAGAAAATATATTTCCAGCTGACAAAAAAAAAAAAAAAGTTCTAGGAACATTTTGCTAACATTCCTGTTACGAAAATGTTACATCTGTTCTCTAAAGTTTTGTGGGGTTACAAGAACACTAAGGGAGCATTCCATTTTAGAATTTTGCAAACATTGTTACTTTTGAATGTTCTCTGAACACATAAGGCTTAAGAATCTTGGAATATTCAAATGGCTTCGCTTCTCAAAAGGGAGAGAAGCGTTCATCCAGAGAATATAGGTGACTTATTTTGGACGGGTTGAAATGATTTGACAGAGAGATGAAAGAATGTTGTGGAATAATTTAACTGACATTTCTCATTCCAGCATAATGAGAAGACTTTTACTTCTGTTTCTGATTGTGTTGTTGTTTACACCTGCAGAGAAACTTGACAAACCAAACTGGTATAATAAACCAGCAGTACTGGGGGAGATATTTTAAAACTGTAAGCCACTCCTAATTTAAAATAGATGGAGTTTAGAAAAAGATACTCTTAAAAAAATGTAGTTAGTTACACTTTAAATCTTTTTTAATTAGATCTATATTTGTTCAGGCACAAAAACAAAGAGGAGTTGTAACGACTAAATGAATGCTCCCAATTAGAGCAACTATAAACAGACAAATTTACATTAAATATGACCAGAATTTACTAATTTATATAGCCAAGCTGAAAAAATTAACAGCAACATTTAACAAAATATTTCACTATTTAAAAGATACATAAATGCTATGCATTTTAATCTGAATGAAATCAGACACTGCAATGCTAGGAGAGCATGTTTGATTATTACAGTATTTCAGTGGGTGATAATGTTCAGGTTTACTGCCTTGCTACTACTAAAGAGGACCTTGTTTTTGGATAAGCTATTAAAACCAGCTGAACAACACTCCAAAAAATATTGATGTTAAAATTTAAGATTTTTTAATTACATATAACATGTCTGTCCATTTGGATTACACAATTTTAACATCAACAAACGAATAAAGCTGCATATCTGTCACTCGTAGATAAAGGAAACAGGTCAGATTTCTGTAATAGTACTAATAAACTGATACAAAATACTAGATTCAGTGTATCTTCAATAAATCCAATTTAATCTCATACATTTTGCAACTAACTGCCTGTTCCACATCTAGACGTATTTAATGATGTTCATAACTAAATACATTTTCCCAATGAACAAATGTATGCTGATTTTAAGCAACTGAAAATATGAGTATTTGAATAAAAAAGTTAGATGCAAATTGTTAATTATTATTTGTTATTTTTTTTTACCTGTCGTACCCGTTTCATTTATCTTTGACTGACAAATATGCAACACAAATTAAGGTTTTTAGTTTATGTTAAAACTGTGAAATCCAAGTGGATGATTATTGTATTTAAATCAAATACAAAAATCTTAAAGTCCGGCCCAACATGTTTTTGTTGTTGTTGTTTTTATCATGGTACTGCAAAAGATTTATTGAAAAAAAAGCATTAACTCCCCAACACTGTTGCAACACTGAATGCTATTACCATCCTTTAGAATGGTTGTGTATATTTCCTCATAGTATATAGCGTTTATTCTTTAACAAAAGGGATCTTTGTAATTTAAACATTCTAACAGTGCTTCTGTTAGTTCTACATGTTCTCATTATCATATCAAGCCTGGTTTCCATTATTTTAAATGGTGTGAGATATATTCTATAAGACAAGATGAATGATATTGGACATTTTCAGTATTTTCTGGACTGCCGATCAGCAAACTTTTCTTCAGTGCTAATATGATGTTTGTCTGAAGGACATTCCCCTGTGCTTTCTCAATATTTTCTCTGAGGGAGACTATCCTCCTCTCTAAACAAGGGCTGAACATGCTTCACGTCAGCAATAATAACCACGGGGGATTCTTACCGGCCTCCAGGATTGCACTTAAACTGGCGGGACTGTCAATGGGAAGACACTGTACTACACGCTCAATTTAATGTGTGCTTTTACTACACTATATTAAAAGAATTAATTGTCATTAAATCTGATAAATGGAATTGAAAAAAATATTTTGTGCTGTTATTGTCACCTCATAAAGCTGAATATAGAATAGCAAAACTAATGACAGTTTACCAAACAAACCATTATTCCCATCCTAAATTCACACCATTGGGTTAATCAGCCTTTCAATTGTTTACTTGTCTCTGCATATTAAAGGAATAATTCACTCAAAACTGAAAATGAGATGAAAATGTACTCCTCAGGCCATCATAATCTACAAGTAATCCACACAACTCCAGGCCATCAATTAGCATATTATGGAGCGTAAAGCTGCATGCAAGTGATTTTTAATGTCAAACTACATATTTCGCTCCTGATTCAGAGACGACTTTGTCACTGGAGAAAGCATTATTACGCATAGAGGACTGTTTGAAATGAAAAATGTCTAGATGTATTTGTTGATTTATCAGCTGTTTGGACTCACGTTTTCTTTATTAAGTAAACTATTCCTTTAAACTGGGAAGGACAGAATGCATTTTAGCTTTGAACATGAGACAGCGCCCTCTTCAGGCATGAATCTCAACCCTAAAAATACATGCAACAGCAGATCAGACTATATAAATGTGTAATAATTTTTACTGCTGCTCTTTTCAAATCCCTAACATACAGTATAAAGTTTTTTTTTTTTTTTCACTAAATGTTCAGTCATTTTTTTAAAAGCCGACATCCCATAAAAATATTAATGGTTTAGACAGTTCTTCGTTTTTATATCCAGGGGCTTTAGAGAAACACACAAACACACACACGCACAAAAAAAAAATATATAAAAACAAGACAGTGAGGCTCCTTAAACAGACGTGTGTACAATGCACTCCTATCTTCATAGTGTTTTTATTCCTCTTAACAGTTACAAAAATTACATCACCAACTCAGTCAAGGAATTTTGTGAAATTGAGATTTAATAAAGGTTTAATTTTTTTTTTTTTTTTTTGTCTTTTCTCTGCACTGCTAATGGCACCAAACAGAATTGCAATCTGAACATTTAAGCTGTCTAACAACATTGTCTCAACCTGTGGCTTGAGTCTAACTGAACGATTACTGAAATGATTGAGAATGAATCATTATTTTTTGCATTATTTCTTTCTGGTGCAAATAATGACACATCATTAGAAACTTCACCTTTAAACAAATTCTGCTTTTGTAATCAAATCATTCCTACACTCAAATTTAGCTAAATATACATTTAGCTAAATATGTAAATACATATAGCTAAAACTGCTTCTATGGCTGCCATTTGACAATCGTGATGAGAATATGATCATGATCACGAAAGAATGAAGCTGCTAAAATTCATTAGACATCACAGTTTAGACGTTTGGAGATATTTTTTTGTCCCTGAGACAGCGAATCTCACAGTCCTCCTGAGTGTTGAACCTGTTGCTGTTCCCGTCACAGCCTCCATACCAGAACTGGACACATTCACCACTGCTGACGTTGAAGTACCATTTCACTGAAAAGTTTGAGCAAGTTCCTGCATCAAGTATGAGCTGGCAAATGTCTGTGAGCAGAAAGAGTTACACACAATAATGAACAGACTGATGGCTTTGAAGCAATAAAAAAACACCACACCTTTAATACTTGCATATTTCACCATGCATATTGAGTTCAACAATAATTTTATGCTTGATTTGCATTGTAGTTTTTGTGAATCAGGGATGCTCCTCATATGTATCTCCATTCGTTAAAAATAGTAAAATAATAATAATAAATCACAATGTGATTTTTTTTTTTTTTTCATTCTAGAAATGCTAAATATTTTATGGTTTGCGTTAAGCTATAAAATGTCTATGGCAAGTACAATAAATGTGTCTTTACCCTTGATACTGGAATCATCCTTGGGAAGATTTTCAGATTCTGTGGAGGAAGTTTGAACAATCTCAAAACTCCAACATGAAAGCATTCAATATATCCATTAAAAATGTTATATTATATTATTATAAATTAAAATGATTATAAATAGCTAAACTACTGTTTTTAAAAGAGGAATTGATACACTATGCATTAAAACGTTAATATATGAATTAATGCATTAAATATTAATATATTTAAAATATACTGAACATATAATAATAAGGAATCAACCTCATTGCTGTTTTCCAAGTATTTTGACCCAGAGAGAATTTTAATTTCATGAAAAAAAGTTTTGACTTAAAAAAAGTGCAATGTTCTAATATTGCATGACCAGCCTACAAAAAATTGCTTATGAATCTCTCATTATGCAATATTATTACTAAATACTAGATTTAATCTTTTGAGTACATAAAAAGTAAATAATTATAATTTACATCAATAACAATATGGATCATATCAGTAATCAAGTTTGGTCAGTTTACCTGTAGACACACATTCCTTAAAGCACTCATCCTCAGTCAAGAATCGGTTTTCATTTCCGCCACAACCACCATACCAGAAGCGCATGCATTTCTTAGTTTGCTGGCTGTAATACCATCTGGACATATACGATCCACACACACGGCCTGAATCTTTCTCAAGGAAGCAGCGTGCTGTTGGAAACAAACGGTACACTCCACTAATTCCCTTCAGCACTGAATACTGAACTCTGTCAGAGAAACAGCATTAAAGCTTGTGCATTTTAATGTGAGTGAGGATACAGTACTACGCCAAAGATACAGTACATGCAACTCCAAAAAAAAAACTAAATCAAGGGTTAAATTGGCCAGTAAGATCTGGATTCACCACCTTTAGTCTTGGAGGGCTCCTTTTTGTCCTTTTTGTCCTTTCTGTGCTCTTTTCTATATTGATCAGTGTCATCATATTGACTGGCTTCAATGAATGATTCTTTGTTTTGCTCATCTCCATAATAGTTATAAGTTTCTTCTGTGGGCTCTTCGGTGAGCTTTTCATAAGGCTCTTCGGTGGGCTCTTCAGTGGGCTCTTCATAAGGCTCTTCGGTGGGCTCTTCAGTGAGCTCTTCATAAGGCTCTTCGGTGGGCTCTTCAGTGAGCTCTTCATAAAGCTCTTCGGTGGGCTCTTCAGTGGGCTCTTCGGTGGGCTCTTCTGTGGGCTCTTCAGTGGGCAGAATAGCACTGAAAAACAGTAAGACACATTAATATCATTAAAAAGCACAGAATGTGTCCTGTACAGGCTAACTATTGTTCAATATTGCAGAATCGATTTGTATTTTAATGTGCAAATAAAAACAAAATATGGCTCATGAAACCCAGGTTTCCCATTTCTGGCACAGTGCTCAAAGACTCTAAACAGTAACATTTTTAGACTCTAAAACCTTTGGATTAATAAGCCAAATGGCTTTGAGAATACACAATCCATGCACTAACCTTTGTGATTTTATGTCTAAAGATTGTGGTTAGTAAATGACATTACCTCTCTGTGGTTTGTGGTCCAGTTTCAACAGGCCTCACCACAAACCCACGACAATCAGGAGTAGGTATTAATGACTGGGGTAAGATTCCTTCTGCAAAACAACAGCAGATACACACCAGGGTTATTATAGTTAACTGAAATGAAAAATAAGCCACATACCCCCCCCCCCCCCCAAAAAAAATATAAAAATAAATAAATTGAATAAAACGTTAAAGAAACATACTTTCTACTTTGCTCCTTACATTTCTTATTTTTGAAGTACTAAAATAACAAACTAAAACAGGAAAAATTTAATTATTAATATTTTAACTAAAATTAACTAAAAAGAATATGTATAGCTCAGCATGTAAGCAGAAGTGACATAATAACTACATCAAAATTACTACAACTAAAAATTAAATAGAAAACAAAAACAAAACAAAAAATTATAATTAAAAGTATATTAATTTAATGAATAATATTGTAGGTTAAACACTACTTGCAAATGATGAAAGAGGATGTTAGCAACTGTTAATTTTAAGAAGAAAACAGATAATGTAGAGAGTTTTGGGGCTATTGTTTGCAGAAAAAATGTGAAAAACTTTCAGATTAAATGAAAATGAAAAATCTAAAAATTATAATAAAATAATAAACAAGACTGTTTGTAAAATAATGTTTTAAAAAGGCAAAAACACTACCGCATGTTTTTTTTTTTTTATTTATTTAGATGAAAGAGGATGTGAGCATCTGTTGATTTTCAGAGGAAAAAGTCTGCAAGTTTCAACAACAGATCAGGATCTTTCACAGCGGCCTTATGAAAACACAACCATGAATATTTCTTACTGTGGAGCATATGCAGGAAGGCGTAAGCGAAGCGTGTGCCATAACCTCTGTCATCCAGGAACACCAGGTGCTGGTCCAGAGGAGAACTGGTGAGCTCCTCCATCTGTGTCCGGTCGAATCTCTGTCCCGCCATGAGAATAAACATCACAACATTCTGACACTTACACAGTCTAGACAAATAATCAAGCTGAGCTTTGCTGTGCTTAAAATCTTCACCAAAAACAGCCATGACCATTCGTTTGCTTCGTGGTCTTTCTACTTTAAGGATAACGTTAGTAATCAGCCACTCCAAAGCAAAGTCAGGATGGGATGTCCCGCCCACTTGCTTCACTGTATCTTTAATATGCCTCTTCATGATATTGCGATCTTTATATTTAGTGAAGCTGAACTCCTCGTTGATGTAAGATGAGCCATAAACGGAGCTCTGCTGGTAGACGGACACCCTGGTTTTTCTGTCGGCTCTGCTCGGCTCGCTGCTCACATCGATCCGGTCCAACAGAGACACCAGAAGCTCCTTCATATTTGCATAGTGTTGAGTGTTCACGTTATCAGACCCATCCATCAGCACAGACAGATCCATATCCATCCGCAGGGGTGGAGGCCGCAGAATTACACCACACACTGGGTCTGGGTTACAACGATCTGGCAAGAGAGAATAAAAAACCTTGGCATGTAATTAAAGACATCCATGATCCAAAACCTACCTACATAAGCCACAACCTAACAGAAATAGAACCTCATTAATGACTGATTAGGAACACTTTAGATCTCATTGGGAAGTTGGCTTGTTGACATTGCTAAGATAATGACATAATACTCTAATAAGCATAAAATTAATAATGCATACTAATATTGGTCAAAATATGCACTTTTTGGATTTACAATAAACATTTATTTAACTTTGTCCACCACTAAGGATTTTTACTGAGCTTGTTGCAGTGCCTTATACTTGCTGTCTTAGGGGCCATTAACACAGAATGTGTTTACGCATTTTCATGCACTACATAAACATGGGCTAGACAAACATGTTTGACTGTGACAATCATTTCTTGTGTCTTTTCCATGTTGCATGCATGGCACCACATTCTTAAACACAGCACTCAAGTTAAAATAAGTTAAACTTGTAAAAAACGCATCTCTAGACCTTATTGAATCTCAAGAATCATTTTCCAACACTGTGCTGTGTCTTGCATTTTTAAACATGAAAAATCCATTGTGTTAATGTTTGGATTCTCAAAGAGATGAACAGAATCAAATGTGGATGTCTGCACTGGAGCTTACCAAAACAAATGATGCACTGCTTAATGCGACTTACTCCTCTGCCATCAACGATAATGTAGCTTCCCGTGTCATCAACCTGAGTGGACATTTGAGGTAGAAATTACTCTTATTCAAAGCTGAGAGTGCTAGTGAATTCTATATATATATATATATATATATATATATATTACAAATTGCAAAAATCCATTACTGTTACTTTTCTGTTTATTACTGTGGAGTAATGTGAATAAATATGAATTAAGTTTACTTGCATTTTTTTGCATTTGCAAATCTGATGTTTTCTTATGTACCTGCAATGCTCGGGTCACATCATCAGCAGGACTAAAGGCGATCACTCCGAGGCCAATGTCTGCAGCCTTGAACTCCAGCATGGCTGTTGCAAGGCTCGAGTCATCCCTCGACGGACCGTTTGTAAAGAACACAGCCACTTTCCTCATTAACCTGCCGCTTCGGACACGTTTGAAGATGTTCCGAGAAACAAAGCTCATGGCTTGTCCGATGTTTCTGGTTTTTGTGGTTCTCTCTAGAGGTAATGTTCTTACAGCTTCCAGAAGGGTCTTCTTCTTCAGGTGGTCTGTGAAACGGATCAGGATCCTTGACTCGCTGTTGTAGGCGATCACAGACACCCGTGCTCCTTGTGGACAATTTGTTTCAGCAATGGAAATGTCTTCCAATAAGGAAAGAGCCGCAGAACGCATCCGCTGGAAAACTTGAGGAGTTACACCCACAGACATGTCCAAAGCTATCGCCAGGTCTGTGGGGTAAACTGGACACTGGGTACCATTACCTGAAAGCATTTTGGAAAGGGACTTTTTATTTTTTATTTACAATTTAGCAAAAAGTTACTAATAAATAAGGCACTGAAATGTTAAAGTGTAAGGCAAAGCATACCGGAGCAGCAAGCTGTGGAGACAAAATAAAAGATAAAATGTAGATCAAATGATTTCAAGGTTTAATATACAGAAAGCTAAATGCCACATATAAGAGATCACGAAGAGAGAAATAAAATAACTGAATGAGATCATGCTAATGACTAAAATCACTAGCAGTCATTCTGCTTGGTATTCTTTGGATATTAGGTTCTCTGAACTTACGACAGTTTTTGCGTATGTGTTCGACCAGGTCACATTCCTTGACGTTCAGAAGCAGAAAAAGACAGAAGGAAAACAATCAAACTTTTAGAATAGATGAGTAATTTAACACTATTTAAAGATATTGTCTCTTAATATGAACCTACAGGCATTGGATTGATTCCAGGAGGACCTTTTTCACCCTAGAAATAAAATAAAATTAAATAAACAATTAGAAAAGTGCATGAACAAACAAATAAACATAAAGTATCTCAGAACAAAAAAATTAATATGAAGACAAATATCTCAGACCACCTTAATTACATTTGCTTAACCCTCCTTCATTTTTGGGTCACACTTGCTACTTACAAACATGACAGAATCCTTGAAATTTAACTTTATTTTTTTATTTTTTATTTTTTTACGAAAAAAAATATGTAAAATATTTTTGTCAAGTAATATTTTTTATCATTATTTAGAATTTTTGTGAGGATTTTATTATGGAATATTTATAATATGTTTTTTTTTTTTAATGCAATTTTTTCCCCATGGTAGTGTTACTTTTTTTTATTTTTTGACACTTTAAAATATTCAAATCATGTCCATGACTTTTGTTTTCACATAGCTAATTTGATAAAAGTCACCAAGAGTCTTCTCATTCCAATGATGCAAAAAAAATATTTTTCATTTAAAAACATTTTTGTTTTCAATCAATTCCGACCGAAGATGACCTAAACTGAAAATGTTTTGTGATGTATTAGAAGTATTTGTTTAATCTGTAAAAAAGTGATGACAAATGACTGACCCTGTGTCCATCCATCCCATTGTCTCCTGGAGGACCTTCAGTACCCGGACGTCCCGTGTTTCCCTGATCACATCAATACATCATACAACATAACTGCATTACTTCCAAAAAGTATGCTGCGAACATGCAGAACCTTCTCTATAATGTTAAGTAAAATAATATATGATTTAAAAGTGTACCGGTTTTCCTCGATAACCTTTATGTCCTTTACTTCCACTGGATCCTTTGGTACCATGCTCACCCTATAATTATAATCACTGATATTAATAATGTTACATCATGGACTATTAATTTGTAATTATTATTATTACCATTTATACAATCACATAAAATGGCTAGTGATGAGCTGCAACAGATGATTAACTAGCTTTAACAGACCTGCAAACCAGGGAGGCCAAAGTATCCATTGTTTCCCTGAAAGCAATTTTATTCTGTTAGTTGAATATCAATAAACATACAAAAAGAGAAAAAACAGGTTACCATATTTTGCAGAAAATAATGTTTTGCACTTTCCTCATATGCAAATCTTTGCTCTTGATGTTAATTTTAAAATAAGTTATAGCATGTTTCAGATATGGCACAGGTACCTTGTGTCCTTTGAGCCCCGCAGGTCCATACCCATCTCTTCCATCTTGTCCCTTTTTACATAAAGTCATACTTTAGACTGGAGAGTCTCGTATTTAAAGGGCATTTTATCATTTTCAAGTCAACAATGCACAAATGCATCAACTGACCAGAGGCCCTTTGAATCCCTCTGGTCCCTGTGATCCCTTGAGCCCCGGGTCACCCGGTGGACCCTAAACACAAGGACGGTGTGAAAAGAGGAGAATTTCTCTACAACATTTTATGGCTGCAGCACTACCACATAATATACTGGAGACCAAGCAGGTTTTAAAGGAATAGTTCACCCAAAAATGGAGATTTGCTGAAAATGTACTGAATCTCAGGTCATCTAAGATGTAGATGAGTTTGTTTCTTCATCAGAACAGATATGAAGAAACTTATCATTACATCATTTGCTCACCAATGGATGCTCTGCAGTGAATGGGTGCCGTTAGAATGAAAATCCAAATAGCTGATAAAATCATCACAATAATCCACAAGAAATCCAAACCACTCCAGTCAATCAGTTAACATCTTGTGAAGTGAAGAGCTGCCTGTTTGGCAGACAATCATTAAGATTTTTTTCTTTTGAGTTCAAACTGTTGTTACCGTTGCTAAAATACAAGTAATCTACCCATAATATACTGCTTTTAATTATTATTGTCTTCTCTAAATCAGGAGAGAAATATAAGCATACCAAGAACCGTTTACAAGCAGAAATAGTCCTAAATAGTCCTAAAAAAATAAGACTTGTGGATTATTGTGTTGATTTTATTTGTAGCTGTTTAGACTCTTATTTTGACGGCACCCAATCACTGCAGAGGAATTATTGGTGAGCAAGTGATACATTTCTCCAAATCTGTTTTACTGAAGAAAAAAAAAAAACTCATGCATTTTTAACAGAATCAGGAAAAGAGAAAGATGGAAGTACAGTAAGAAGAAAACTTCAGTACAACAGTCTTCCATACCCTTGGTCCTCTGGGTCCTCGACCTCCTTTTGAACCTTCAGGTCCAGTTGGGCCAAAGGGACCCTATGAAAACACACATGGTTCTGTCAGCATTCATTGTATTGTATTGTTTTGTACATTAAGAGTAAAAACATGAACATGCGACTAGTTTAATCAACTGAATACACACCTGAATTCCAGGTACACCTGGAGGACCACCAACTCCTTGAAACCCCTTTGGGCCTGGTGGTCCCTAAACAGACAAAAAAACACATCATGTATAACACATCATAAAATCAAACCCTACCATCGGACATCTCTTATCTGTTGGTTTCTTTTTAAATAAAGGTGAAATGTCCTAGTTCTCACCACTTGTCCAGGATAACCAGGAAGACCTGGCTGTCCAGCTTCTCCTTTTGCATTTGAAGATGCACCCTAAACAGATACACACGTTTCCACACATTACAATTACAGAATAGACCAGAACAGATTATATTAGACAAGAACACATTTGAACAGATTATAAAATGGAATGGAATTTAAAACAGAAAAAACAGTTCAGAGATTTATGGAATAAATGAGAGAAGAACAGAATAGAATAGAACAGGATATAATGACAACAACAGGATACAATAATATAATGAACAACAGAATACGTTAGAATTAGAAATATATAAATATATAACATATAAGGTTAGAAAAGAATGGTATACTGTAGAACAGAACATTTAAAATAGAACAGAACATGCTACATTACCGGCGCTCCTGGTCGGCCTTTTCTCCCTGGAGCACCCTACCAAAATACACTGAGAAGTTATTTGAAGGATAAAACTTCATGAAGGATGAAAAAAAGGACTTTCAGGCAATTAATGTTAAATATCCCACATCGCATGTCAGATGTCATGAAAATCGTAACACAAAACATGATCCTTCAGAAATCATTCTTATATGCAGATTTGGCAAAGAAACCTTTCTATTATTATCACAGATGAAAATAGTTACGCTGCTTAATGAAAGTGTGAAAACTAAGAACCAAGTGTCTTTTTTTCATGATTCTTGGATGAACCGAAAGTTTGAAAAGCAAAATTTATTAGAAACAGAAATCTTTTGCAACATTTTAAATGTTTTTCTTGTCATTTTTAAACAATTTCATGTGTTCCCTGTTGGAGAAGAGCATTAACTTCTTAAAAAAAAAAAAAAAGGTGATCCAATCTTTTGAACCACAGTCTATATCTATTTGTTACACATGTAAAAAAAAAATATAATAAGAATAATAATAAAAAAAATAAAAAATAAAATTGCAATACGATAGGGACACTAAGTAATACATAACACCTACACATTTTCAGAAAGAAAGTCCAAAACAGGGATTGTAGGATTAGAGAATCATCCCAGTGACAGCTTTGTCCCTTTTATCTGAGAATGTAGTTACAGTTAGAAGCCACTAAGGTATTAATACAGGTAATACTCACAGGATCACCATTATCCCCAGGTCTGCCTGAGGGTCCAGTAGTGCCCTGGTCACCCTGACAAGAGAACACAGTCATAACACACTTTTACTGAAATTATCCACATATTCTTGTAACATTCTAAAAAAAAAAAAAAGTGGTTCTAAATCAGAGATGTTTCTGATATCTGGTCACTTGATTCTCTTTTATTAAAGTTCTTAATTTGGAATTTTCCATCAATGAAAGTCAAAGTAAGAGCCAAGAAAGAAAGATCAATTAAGAAGCAGTAACACTTGTGGCCGTGTCGACATGCAGAAATATGTAAGTGGTGTTAATATTAACATTTTAAGTAATCACAAGTGTAAATGTGCTAACTTTGACAGCCGGCAAAACCCATTGTCTCATGGGAGGATTTTAAAGAAGTGTGTATACACAATAACAGAAGAAGAATGTGTTTTCGGCACACCGCTACTGAAACAGAAACATTCTCTCACTCTTACACAAACAAATGGACTTAACATTATCCAGATGGAGTGTGAAAAAAGACCCTCACCGGGAGCCCAGTATCTCCCCTCTCGCCTTTCGGACCTGAAATTGTGCTGTCTCTTCCTGGTGCACCCTATTAACACAAACAGAGAATCAAGCACAGACAAATCAAGTCAGGTTGTTTAGACGGTAAAAAACAGCTACTTTAAACACAGAGAAATCCTTACAGGATCTCCTCTCACTCCGCCGTGTCCCTTAGGTCCAAGACTGCCTCTGAAACCCTTCTCACCCTAAAAGACAGAAATAACAGTGAAGAAGCCACTGGGATGTTTTAAGAAGACAGCTGTGATGAAACACATGCGTGATGTAGTTACAGCACTGCCCGGGTCTCCTTTAGGTCCTGGAAGCCCATTTAAGCCAGCATCACCCTGCACGCAACAGAAACAGAGTACAGTGAATCAATCAAATGACTCATTAACTAATTTGATTACAATGTGCTGCGAAGCAGTTTCATTGCCCATTATGGGTTTAACTTACTGCATGTTACAAGGCAGCACTTTATTCCTCAAACACAATTAATTATGTCATTACATGATCATACTTCTGATTATGGATTAACAAAAGATATGACTAATATAAGTGGTCAAACGTACAAATTTTTCTTGGCGGTTCACATAACAGACAAACAAAAACTATAGACTTGCACTAAAACAGTGAATGTTATACTTAATTTAATAGAGAAGGTTCAACTACACAAAATGTTTTCAAAGTCAGATGTCATTAAGTATATTTTGATACATATACTGTATGCATATTTAATTGTGTGTATGTATATTGTCAGCTTTCTTGCATCCATTTAAGTGTCTATAACCAAAGACAAAGTTTTCATGCACAAAAAAAAAAAAAAACAAGACTGAACAAATTAAAATATTTATCTATTTACATTTAATCTCTCTCTCTCTCTATATATATATATATATATATATATATATATATATATATATATATATATATATATATATATATATATATATATAGATATATATATATAGATATATATATATAGATATATATAGATATATATATATATATAACATTTTACAACAGAACATGTGAATGTAAGTGTAGAAAAGGTGCAGAGAAAATAAATGTGACCTGTTCTCCATTCACTCCATCCAGCCCATCGTCCCCATCTTCTCCCTGTCAGACAGAGGTCAAAGGGTCACACACTTACAGTCTGTTTTGAGAAGTAATCAACAACACTACACAAATAAAATGTCCAATTGTACTTGTTTAAGACCCTTAAACGACATCTGCAGCTTGGAAAAGAAATAGACCCAACTGCTTTAAGAAAACTGTTAACATCATCATTTTTAATGAGAAACTGAACTTGTTTTCCAGTTAAAATGTGCAAGAACCCTTTAAGCTATTTTTTTTTTTTACTTGCTAATGTATAAAACCATCTGTTATTGCAAAAAGATTCTATGAAAATATTCTATGCAGTTTTGCTTTGCATTTAAGTTTGTTAGACAAGACAACTATACAGTACTCAAAAACCTTTACATTTTTTTTTATGTGTAAACTGTGGCTGTTGAAGAAAACACTTTAGGATATCTTTTACAGTTTACATTTTTGTCCAGAAAATAACTGTAACAGTGGGTGCAACTATAGAGCGAACAGCCAGTAAATAGCATAATAACTCTTTTACTCACTTTATTTCCATTGTAGCCTCTCTGGCCCTGTTGAAATGAGATTTAAAAACATTTTCTTGATTCAGCACAGCTGTAAAACTCATCTGGTTTACCTGTCCTCATATACAGACAATAACATATCCTAGCCATGCATTTAGTAATAGTCATGCAGGTAGCATGCATCCATCCCTATTCAGACTTGATGTATACATGTGTTTGCACCAAATAACAAAATATGAAACCATTTTACTTGATATATTAACAATCTGATTAATTGTTTAACCTTACAGTATTTTAATTATTATTTCTTGAAAATAAAAACGGAAAAATGTATAGTTTAAAGTTCTATTTGAGTGGTGTATTAAGAAATGCAGTCCTGTATCTTGCATACTAAGATAAATCCAGAAATTCCAAGAAGAAAATTTCCACTGATAAAAATGGCATCAAGAGATGCATCTTCATTGATAATCATATGTTACATTACCTTTATTCCTCTGTTTCCAGGACAACCGTTGTGTCCCTGAGTTCCATTCAGCCCTGGTGGTCCTCGCTCTCCCTGCCAGAAACAAGATGGGAGAAAGACTGTTTATCCATAGCATATACAATGTAAATCCTCTCTAAAACATGTATATTCTGTCCTATATACAGTATCATCAGTAACACATTGCTACCGATGAGGTCAGATGCTATCAGCTATGCATTTTCTTGTGAATTACTAATGCTGAAATTTCTGAATTGGACTATTAAGGCAAAACAAAACAACGGTTTTCAATCATTCACAAAGTATGCATGCACACAAATTTGTGCATGAAATGTGCGTACGAACGAATTTAAGAACAAATCACCAATTCACCAAAAAATTTGTTAAAAATGTATTCTAAAATGTATTCTAAATTTATGACAAAATATAGGAACAACTGAAACCAGAAATCAGATTATTAGATCATCGAAATTTCATCTAATCCTAAATACATTCTATTCGATCATATACAGTGAAGAGTGAGAAAAGCTGCGTTAGCTTCAGCTGTGAAGTTTCTCTGAATAATATGCGTATGTGAATCTGGCCAAACAGAGGTCTGTAATCTGGGTCTCTGCTTGTTGTGAGAATGACACATTTGGCACTGCTCAAAGATCGGACGAGCATGGGAGCTTGTTCCCACCAAAGAATAAAACATTTAAAAAAAAAAATAAAAAAAAATAATTAGGTACAACTTTTTATCTCCCATTTGAGATGTAAACTATGAGATAAAAAGTCACAATTTTTGTAAAAAAGAAAATAAAAAATGTATTCTGTGTAAACAAGCTTCTGTAGGCAAAACCATTTCTGCAATCAGCAGCAAGTTTGACAAGAGTGATGAAAGGCTTTAAGGAAAGAGTGTACAGAAAGCCCTTAAATGGAGATGGTTTGGACATGAAAATGACTAACCTTGTGCAAGTGGCCGCTCATTTAGATTACTTCAAATTCACTATCGTCAGAACAAGGTTTCAAACTTATATATGTACGCACAAACGTGTTGTGAATTAAGTGGAGATTTTTCGTGAGAACTTCTCCTGTCCGTACAAACACGGAATAATCCATGCAATTATTAGTGAATGAGACACATAAAAAATTTGGCCAATTTGACTTTTCATAAATAGCTTCAGATTACCAGAAAGATAACAAAATAAATGTGACAAGTGGGGCAGGGCAAAGAGCTCTGGGAACAGATTCTTAAGTCCGTCTCAAGTTCGATGGAGGAGCCACGGAAGGAAAAAAGAATGAGAGAGGACCAGGCATGGATTGACAGCATTTTCTGATTCATGGAGTGACAAAAAAAAAAAAAAAAAAAAAAAAAAAATATATATATATATATATATATATATATATATATATATATATACATACAGAATCCCTTTCTTTCCAAATTTTGACTCTAATATGTCAGCAAAAGAAACAAGAATTTTGAACCTGTCTTTATCCAATATTCAGATTTCTGTTCCGGAAATGTTTGCAAATTAGTGCCTGTTTAATTAGATAATGCCTATTTTGCTTATTTAAGCATAATATTTCATAAAAAAATGTAATACAAAAAAAGTTTGGAATTTTTTTTGTTATCAATAAAGTATGGTGATATTTATTAGTTTTTTTTTTTTTTTTTCCTTTTCACTTGGGCTGTTTTGCCTTAAGTGCATGTAATGTGAAGGTCGTATGACATCAGAAATCAGGCTGACGGTTTCACTTACCATACTACCTTCATCTCCCGGAAATCCAGGATGACCCTTCTGACCAGTGTATCCCTAAATAATAAAAGAAAACAGGTATACTGACACATTGAAGATGGTCTCTTGAAGACAGCAGAGCCACGTTCCTGATGCCAAGGATGATCAAAAATCTAGCAACCTTCTAACTAAGATACTGTACCTTATTTTAATCAAATTGTATTTGTCACATTTAGTCACAATGCAATTATCATTCTTCTAATGACATAATGCATCAAGCTAAGTAAGAAAAATCCATCCAAGGCAAATAATACAAGAGAAAATATGTAAACCCCAATTTTATTTCTACATTATCAGAATTGAGGGACTTCAACCTTTTGACCCGGTTTTCCAGGGGGTCCTCGTGGTCCAGGTACACCAGTGCATGAACAAGGCACATCGCAGCATTCCCTCAGTGCTACTGTTTCCTGAGGGGAGAGAAAAGCATACAATGAGTGAAACTGTTTGTATTTTGTTGTTGAAGTCACAAGCCATGCATCCAGTCAAATTTTAGGGTACTTTACTAACAAATGTATCCGTCACTTGGTAGTAGCTTAAAAGAATAGACAGATGGCATAACTTAATACTATAAACACATATACAAAAGTTGCCAAAGTTTAAATATTTATCCAGTTGCAATGATTTGATTTATATATATATATTTATTGATTTATATATTAATAATAATTATTATTATTATTTTTACTAAACAAGTTAAAGGGGAGTAGCTAAACAAATAAATAGATTAACATTTAGCAGACACTTTTATCCAAAGCAACTTACAGTGCATTCAGGCGATACATTTTTTTACCAGTATATATGTTCCCTGGGAATTGAACACATGATCTTTTGCACTGCAAATGCAATACTCTACCACTGAGCTACGGGAACACCCAAGCTATGAAAAGCTATAAAAGGCCTTCATTTAAAATACACAAAATACAATTTTAGTTTCATTACAAGATTTCTTTCAGAACAGCTGCTGTTAAGCAATTGATGCAACTTGTGCAGATGGCATAAAATATAAGCCTGGCAAGAACTGCAAAATGTTACTTTATTTTGAGTGAACAGCACCTTTTTGGATACTTACAATTTGTTTCATAAGAGCGTTGCCTATATTTAGCATGTTGATGGTCAGTGGCTGCAGGTAGCTGAAACCTCTGCCAAATTCCAGCTGTTGATAATCTACTGTTCCCTCCAAAGACACAATCAGCAGTGCACTGACCCCTAGTTTACACATCAGAAATGAGCACACATGGGTTTAGTACAGAGTGACTGCAGAGGTAATGGTACAGGATGTATTAAAGTTCTGCACATAACTGAGATTTTGATAAATAATTTGCAATGGCTCAGTTTTTATGGTTAAGATATAAAGTGTGGACTCTGAAAGGTATAATTGGAAAACAATGATGCATGTTTAGTGATGTCATATGGCACCCACAGATATCTATGGTTGTACCATCAATGTTGTGTCTTCTATTCACATAATTTTGTTTAAATGCTACTTTGTACACTCCTAATATTACACTACAAATATGACAGAACATGTACTCCTTGTTTAGCAGCAAAACAGGACAATTTTGCATCTGAATATATGGAAAAGCAATTTCGAGTGTGACCTGGATGCACCAACAACTGGTGGGATATTTTGCTAATAAAATTACATTTAATGTTTAGCATCTTGAGAGCTTACATTTTACCCCATGCAGTAATGCGATTTAAGTGCTTTCAGACATGTCAATGTGAGCAAACATTTGTAAACTAGTTGAAAGCGTAGAGTATGCAAAAGGAAGACACAGTTTTAAAATAAATTCAGATTAATGTGGATGTAGCCAAAGACAACACTTACCACTTTGCTTAAGTCTCTCTGAACTCGCCATTAAACGCTGAATGTTATCATCCAGCCCGTCTGTAAAGATTATCAAAACCTAAACACAAACATACGATTAAATGTCAGGAGATTTACAGCATCATTCTGTGTGAATACCATTTTCTGGTTACCCTCAACTGAATGAGCAATAAATATCTAATGTGATCTAGGTACCTGATATGAATCTAAGTGACCAAAAAAGGACCCCAGTTTCTCATTGGATTTTCCAACCATGTTTGGCTGGCCTCTTCCATCTATTGTCATTTACATACATATTATTTTTTTCCCAATAGTGCTCTTACAGATGCAATTTTTTTTATTTTAAAGCAACACTTTGGGTAAAATATAAATGCCAAATGCATAGTGTTTCTTTGTTGTGTAAATGACAGTAAATTATTCTGTTTCTAATGAGAGTCTGTCAGTAAAACAGAAAATCATTTGAAAATATCATCAGCAGAGATGCTCTTGCTCAATTAAGGGAACATTAAGGAAGGGATAATGTACACCCAGACGGTTGTTATCTCACAATAAACCACAACAGGATGATCAGGACCCCGACACAAAGCTTATTACATGGCTACTTGCCACATAAGTAAATAATTAAACACAAAATATTGATTTGAGTTGAAATATTTGAATGCAAAGCTTCTGTGAAGAAAGTAAGTGCGAGGATCATGTGGCAAATTCAAACTGGACAGATATTTCAATGAGAAAAAAATACAGTTAAACCATTTATTACACAACATTTCACCTAAAAAAAAATAATAATAAGTAAGGCTATAAAAGTTGCTGTTACACGGATGAGCCTGTGTTATTAGCTTTAACAGGTTGTTATCAAGGGATAACATACCTCGCAAAGTCGCGACTGACCAATCGTAATCATGTATTCCACAGAGCGGTGTAATAACAAAGAATAAAATATAGAATTGACAGCCATTTTGATGATCAGTTTTATGTCAAAAACACTCCCACCTTTGCCTTGGCTTTGGAAGAGACAAACTTTTCTCTGAAGGAATCTAACAGAAGCTTGTTAAAGTCCAGGGGTGCAGTAGGTCGCCATGACATCACTTTCTCCACCACATCCTCGCTGTACTTCTCAAAGCCAAAATCTTCCAGAACACTCCCATCTGTCCCAGACACAAGCCTATAGCCAAATCTAGTTGTAATCTTGTCCTTTGCGACGCAGCACAGATCACCAATCATGGAGATACGATGGATGGCTGCAGAAACCAACTGTTCCACCTGAGGTCTGAACAGAGTTTGTGTGCTTGTTCGTCTGGACACGTCAAATCCAAAGGCAATGTCAATATCACAATCTGTTCGAACAAAACAAAACAATGGTTCACAATCTTCAAGAAAGGGTATAGACAAAATATTATACATCATTATCATTAATAAATATGCAATCATGCTATATATGTCGCTATATTACCATGTTAGAGAGAGTTTTAACAACAGATTCCTAAAATCCCAGAGCAGTTTCCTAATTATCTACACTCAACTATATTGCTATCAGTTAATTTACATGTTTTAAGCATTTACTGTACCTTTTGTTTTATAGTTTTAGAAAAACTACTCCTCTCTCAAGAGACACAACATAAGATGAATTTGAAACAATACGGTGTATTTATTTATTTAATTTATTTATTTAAACAGTGTGCGATTTTAACTAATTATCTGTTCCAAAACCTATTGAGCTTCCTTATCAGACAGCAGGTCACAAGATAATGTATATAAGAGGCATTTGAAGGCAAGAGGAATTAGGTTTAGGAACAGAGCTCATTTGAAGAGTGTGTGGTATATAATAATTATGAATTATGAATACTATAATAAACTATAGTTACTTACCATGTGGGGGTTGTGGTAGTGGTCTTGTGTCTTTACAGAGTAAATGTAACACTTTCCTTATGGTTGTCTTCAGTTCAAGGCCTTCAAAAGTCTCAATAATGACCCGATCAGCTGATCCAGCTATTTCACGCAGCTCAGATTTCTTTATTTCATCACCGATCCCAATGGCAGTTATTGATATCTTCTTGTTTCTGAGATACTCTAATGCATTCATGTCTTTGTCATCATTAGCTTTTCCATCTGTGATCAGCAGGAGATTCTGAGCTACTCCTTCATCTATTCTGGATCCATTCTCTTTTGTGAAGTAGTATCGAATATTTCTCAGGGCGTCCCAAGTACTTGTGCCCTGCTTTCGTTGTCTAATTTTGTTTATAGCTTCCTCCACTTCTGCAAAACTAGTGTATGTGTTCAGGTAAAATTGATGCAGGAGTATATCGCTGAACTGGGCAACACCCACTCGCCATTTGTCTTGAGCAATATCCAGCTCTTTCACAATGTCAATCATGGTTTTTTTGAGAGTATTCCAACTATGTTCGTGAATAGACTCTGATCCATCAATTAAAAAAACAAGGTCTGATTCCTCCATCTCACAAACTGGAAAAACAACAACAACAACAACAACAAAACATTAGGACAAACTACATTAATGGACAACTGTAGATTGGCAGTTTCAGATCTCGCATTTTTACCAATAATTAGAGATAGTTCAGTAGGTGGTCTTAGACATGAGCAATCCACATAAGCCACCCACACATGGACAAGCATTCATGGACGAAGCAACCATGGGACACAAACACTAAGCCTCATATGGAGACGAAGATTTTTGTAGTGAATTATATTGCCATATATCATGTAGCATTGAATGGATTTATAACATTATTTATTTTAAGTATAATTCAACATCAATCTGACCAATCAAGATGCGTGAAAAAACTAACTTTAACAGTCCCTTAAAGTCAACTTGCTCTATTGAAAATAGAACGATGAGTTCATTTACAGAAAAATGTATGGCACAAAGTGTTTAGTGATAAGAATCAGATTTACTTGGTTTGGTAAGATTGCAGAGCTCTCGGGTGATCCGTTTTTGTAGACCATGCAGATCCTTGTATGTTTTTGCATAGTGCACTCTTCCTTTCCTTCCCACAATCTCCTTTAGCTGTTCAGCATCTGCTTCTTCAGTACCAATAGCAAAAAAGTTGACCTCTGAATTTGCCAGGGATTCAGGCCATGTTGCCAGACCACTTACGTCATTAATCTTGCCGTCTGTTATCAGGAATAGCACTTGGCCAACATTCCTTGCTCGTCGTCCGCCATGTGTTTCCTCAAAGTAGTTGAGTGTATACTTCAGGGCTCGGGCTGTGTTTCTGCGTCCTCCTGAAGCTTTGAGGTTTGAGATAACCCTCAGAATATCAGTTTGACTATAGTACTGTTTTAGTGTGAACTCTAAATGAGGGTTGTCAGAGTAGGTGATGGCGCCAAATCGTACCCGCTTTTCTCCAACCACAGATTTGGCTCACCGTATATTTTGATTAAGTTTGTCATTTCCCGGAAACCATCTTTATTTGGACTTCCAGAGGAATCAACAAGGAAGATTATATCAATCAGTTCTGGTGTCTTGCATTCTGGAAAGATATATGATGTTAATGTTAGAAGTCATTTGGAAAATCCACTTTTGATAATAATTGAAGTGGTTTTTACTATAACACACATTAATGACAAGCATTTAACAGATGTACACTTTAAAAATGTGCAGTCCTTCTCTTTTGGCAAAACAACCATAAGACATTAATGTCTACATGCTATGGGTGGTCAGATTAGAATGATCAGGTGGTAAATATGTGCACTGCTACACTTGCATGTAGATTCCCCCAACAATAACAGACATTGTCTAAAAGCCGCTGAACTTTTTTTTTTTTTCTCAAAGGATTTACATCAACTGACAGAAGTTACTGACATGATGTGATCTCTCCTAAAAATCTCAGATTTGGTTTACTTACCTGTGTTGCAGATCTTGAGAAGGACGTCACTGCTTAATTCTTTTAGGGATGCAACTGAGTCTTCAAAGAACAATCGATCATGGGATCCAGCAATGGCAAGAAATCTGTGATCTGTTTGCAATGTTTCATACCAATGGCAATAATGTTGGTGAAACTGTCTCTCAAGACTTTAGCAGGCTCGGCTACATCATCCCTACTCTCTCCATCTGAAAGAACTATTAAGAACTTTAAAGCACTGGTTGCGTCCTCCTTTAGGAATGTCGAAAGATTTGTAATGTTTCTGTAAGTGCTTTTCCAGTGTACGTTTTCCATACATCTGTTTGATATTACTAATTTTCTGTAATAATACATCTTTATCATCAAATGTATTTAAATGAAAACTCCTCCTTTGTGTTTGTGCCATACTGAACAACTGCAACACGCTCCTTGTCCAGTCCAATTGCATAAACTTATGTATCACAAGCTTCATTATCTCCTTCAGTATTTTCAAAGTCCTCAGCATGAACGCTTTCTGATCCATCAAGCAGAAAGACAACTCTGCAAAAAAGACCTTTCACAACCTGAAATAAGAAATTCAAAAGTGAATCTTGAAACAAATTCTATTTAGGCCAATTTATTATTTTCTCACCCATTCAATAAAAAAAAAGTGCTATTGACATAACAGTGCAAGCATACATTACAAACATTTGCCATTGATCGTATTTCTCACCTTCAAAGGAGCATATTTCTGTAATGATGTCTTTCTTGATTTCATCAAGGAATCATAGTTTTGACAAAAATGTTCTTTGTGGGCTGCCAGATATTAATTCCAGCTCTGGCAAGATGCATCTTTCACACCAATTGCATAATGGTGACATTCTTTTTCTGTTCTCAAAATTTTAGCAGGAACTTCTACCGCTCTTCTGTCGCTCTTGACTCGCCATCGTGTGATGACAATCAGGAGCTTACGAACCTTTCCCCACGTGTCTGTACAGCTTCTTCGAATAGTGGGATCTTTTTCTCAACCCCAGATCAGTCCTGGTGCCCCTCCCTCCATAATAGGGCATTCACTGCCTTTTCAATATCAGCTTTTGTGTTATAGTCATGCAATCGGAAAACTATTGTTGCACGGCTTGCAAATTTCACCAATCCAAGCGGCACATTGTTATTTCCCACCTCAAATGCTTCAGCCATTGCTTAGTAAAGTTCTTCATATCTTCAAACTCATCATAGGTTATACTCCTGATTCATCCGAAGAAAGTATATGTTCTGCTTTGGTTGTATCCTTACAACCTGCAGTGGAGTTACATTTTTAGAATTCACATATGAAATATAAATTGGTGAAATCTGAACTTGAACGTGTTTTTAGGGCAAGTAATTCATAAGAAAATTTGTACAAACTTTTTACCAACCTTGCAATGCAAAGCTCTGTGAGCTTGTAGGTACTGATGGAATCTGTGATTTCATTGCAAAGTGTTCTGGTTAAAATATTTGAAAGTGAATTTAGTTTATCAAAGTCTTTCACATTGAAAACAAACTTTTTATATGGATAGGATGCAATCTCTCTCAAGTCCTCCTCCTCTGTGTCTTTGATACCAAGCGCAAATACAGTGACGCCAGATCGCCGCAATGCTGCCGCAGCACTGGCGGCGTCATCTGTTGACTTTCCATCAGTGATCACAACAGCAACCTGCTGAACATTCTGATCTCTTCTGCTGCCTCTTGCTTTGGTGAACACTTTGTCTTTGGCAAACGTGAGAGCAGCTCCAGTGTTTGTTTTACCACGACCATATGGCATGCTGCTGATATAGCGCAGGATGTCAGTCTTATCATCGAAGGTGTTGAAGTACACA
>NW_020526007.1:15000-36117 GCF_003368295.1 Carassius auratus | reverse complement strand
GCTTCTTTATGCAGACAATGCTTTTGCACTTTCAAGACCTGTTTTTATTAGTTTTTTTGCAAAGTGAGTTCTGGTCGAGGAATATTTTGCACAAAAGTTTATATCTCACTATTCAGGCTTTTTATGACTATTGAAAAAAAAACTGAATTGTGAGATATAAAGATGCGATAACCTTTTTTACTTTTTTTTTCAGTTTTCAGAATTGCAAGATGTAAAACTCAGTATTCAGAGAAAAAAATTACGAGATTACGATACTTTTTTATTTTTATTCCGTGCATGGTGGAAACAAGCTTCCATAAGACACCACAAAGACTTAACTCACACTTTTCCGCATGTTATGAGAGCATTAGTTAAATAACATTGAGTTGAGAATGAGCAAATAATGAAAACATTTTAATTTTCAAAAGCAAAGTATTCAAACACTTCCGTGTCTGTTTTTACCTCCTCTCCTTGTTTCTCTTTCCCTAAAGAATACTGTTTGGTGGAAGCGATGTAGCGGACAGGGATGTTGTAAACGCGACTGTTGTAAAACACCACCAGGGTGTACGGCTGCTGTGCGTCCACACCAGAGCTCTTCCTGAGCAGAAAAGAGCCGTCCTGAAATCAAATCAGACACAGACACATAAGATCTCAAGCAGGTTAGACTGGTATTTACTGTACATTTATGCATTTGGCATGCATTTATCCTCATACAGCATAAATTACTCTTAATCAGCTCATGCATTCATCCTGGAAATCGAACCCATGAACTTGGTGTTGCAAGCACCACTACAGGAACGATACTCTGATGATGTTGTAAAGCTTAGATCAGGAGCCATTTTTGACCCAAGACCCTGTTTTAATTTCTATTTTAGGTTAATGCATTATAAACAAAAATGTTATTGCATTTATTTAAATTGAATGTTAAATGTTCATGTTGATCATGTTCTATTCTGTAATGTTAATATGAGTCATGCACTGTCGGAATAAAGAGGTTGCATTTTATATGTGCAACAGCCTGCCTTTTTTACTGGCAGTCCTTTATGAAATATAGTATTTGTAGATTTTTATGGTGAGTAAACATATTTTAACCATTTTTTTTTTTTTACGGAAATTGGACTGCTTTTTAAACTGATTTTTCCTCCTGTGTGAAATATTGAATGATTTACATTTGATAGAAATATTTGCATTGAAACAATTTGCCTGAATGCACTGTAAGTTGCTTTGGATAAATGCATCAATGTAGATGTTTAGTGCAGGTTTGACGTGCCTTGGCTGAGCGTATGAGAGCGTCCTCTGCTGTCTTGCGGTCACAGCTGCTGGCATACCAAACCTTTTTATACACACCAGCTTCCTGTGTGAGAGAACAGGACAGTTAGACTGACAGACGCTGTAAGTGCATGCTGGGATGTCCTTGATTATAGTAGTTATGATGCGAACTCAGACACACAAACATGCATTTTTCATTTTCATCACATTTGAAGGGAAGTCTGTCAATGCAATCACCTCTTCAGCATCTCTAGCTGATCTGCTGTCCGAAGCCAACATCCCTTTGCCTGTAGAAACAAAATATACTAATCAACAGCTAGAAAAGAAATGCATGCAAGTCTTCGGCCTTGTGGACAGAAAAATGTCAACTTTTATTCATATAGCACTTTATATAATACATATAGTGTTGAAGCAGCTTTACAGTGTTAAACAGGAAACACGTGTGCTGATAAAGCAAGAGGACAATAGACAACACTCAGTTCAGTTCTCTTCCAGCAGTGTTGCCAGAAATCATGTCCACTGAAAAAGCATGCATCTTACTCTGGGAGGGAAGCTGCCGAGGCAGAGGCATCCTGTAACAGAAAAGGAAACTGTAGTTTAACTTTCTGCTCATAAAAGCATGATAGTTCATGCCTACAGGAGATGATGAAAACTGTTGTTTACTTGGCTCGATGGAACCCTGTTGCTGAAGGGCTCGGTATGGTGTCCGCTGGGCTTCGTGGTATAGTCCCTGGTGTTGTTTTAATTAATGTGGCTGTAAAAAAGATTATGCAATTGTTAATAAGCAACTTTAAAATTTGCTTTCAAGGTCATAGTTCAAATTCCCTCTTTATAAATGTGCAGGAAACTCTCATGTCGGTAGCATCTGTAAGTCATTGGCTATATTCAGAATACTTTACTACTATACTAGTACTGCTTGAGCATTATGCTAATTATCTGTATGCGAGTATGCATGTATGGATCTGTTAAACTGTGCATTATAAAACAGCTTTATTTGTGGAAACATGCTTGGTGTCTTTAAGCATGCATGCATGAATCTGTTAAATTGTGCATTAAAAACTGAACTTAATTTGTGGAATATTGCATCAGTTTAACAAAATGCAGTGAAGATTTTATTTGTGCCGTATATGCATGCACATGATTGGATGAGCCAAACTGTGCATAATAAAACCGCTTCATTAATGGAATACTGTATTAGAAATGTGTGGTATTCTCATTTTCTCTATGCATTCATGCATGGGTCTGCCAGCTTGTGGGTTATAAAACAGAGCTTATAGTTTAGGAAAGCATCACGCATCAGTTTGACCAAATGCAGTGTAGATTAATTCTTGCAGCATGTTCATTTTCTTCATGCATGCATTGATCTGCCAATATTGTGCATTATAAAACAGAGAAGAAACGTACAGAATGATATTTTTTTCTGTGCATGCATGCACCTGCCAAATTCCAATTATATGGTAAAACAGAGCTCTTGAGGAAAATTGCATCAGGTTTAATTCATGCAGCATGCTAGTTTTTTTTTTTTTTCATGCATGAATGGATCTGCCCAAATTGCACATTATAAACAAAGACATTTTTTAAAATTAACATTTCTCATAGCATATGCATTCTGTTTTGCATCACGTTGATAGTTACCTTCACTCTCCCTGGGAGCAATGTTTGGTTTCTGCAAAAAAATTGAAAGGTGTTTGTCACAGAATGTTTTGATTTACCCTTAAATAATAGAGATTAGATAGGATAAGCGAGTCCATACCGGTGTCAAAGGAGGATTAGGTTTCTTCCTAAAAGATCAGCCGTGATGAACCGTTAGATAGTGAGCCTGATATTATGGCAGATTTGATTTATTATTGTTCAGGGTTTGAAGGAGTCACTTACAGGTCTCTAGGTAGCGGTGTAGGTATTGATGGTCTGCAGGCCTCTGTGGTCTCCTCTGGCCCTTCATTAACACCTAATGAGAATCAGACACATGTGGTTGCTGTCTGTGATTGTTTTTGATGCATTCATTCGCTCCGGTCTGGTTTGTGACTGATACTCACTGTCTTCTGCGTCACACATCTCATACTCGTCCTCGGACTGTGGTTCCTGCTCAAAACACATGCAGACCGTCATCATAATCTCCATTCAAAGCATGTATTTCCACGGTTATATATCTACATATAGGTCACTCATTTACATAATAGCAAAATGGTATTTTTATGAATCATGTTCGTTTTCATTAATTTCTTAAAACAAACACACACTTTAGTAGATAGATAATCAATAGTTAGATTTTGCATCATCTAAGTTAGTTAGTGCTATTTAAAAATAATATTCATATTTACAGTCCATTAATATTAACAGATATAATTGTTGATTTTAAGCACGTTTTAGTAAAAGTTGAGATTAATATTATCTCAAATTAATAAATGCTGTAAAACCATTGTTGATTTTTAATTTTCAACAAATGTCTGCATTATAAAATTTTACTTTTTTCATATGAAGCATTTCATTTGTCTTATATATATATATATATATATATATATATATATATATATATATATATATATATATATATAAAATAGAAAAATAGAAAAATAATTTATTATTTAAAATTAAAAATGAATTAAAATATATTATTATCTATGTTCTTATTTTTTAAAATTTTATATATATATATATATATATATATATATATATATATATATATATATATATATATATATATATATATATAGAATAAAAAAATATTTAATACTCACTGGATTTTTTGGGCTTTTGATGTTCACTCTGTGTGAATAGATATAACATGGAAACACTTAAATTGCTTGTTTGTTCATGCATTTAACTCTTTCCTGTAAAACTTGTTTTGTAGTGTTTTTGAAAAATGGCAGTGTCATCATCTCATGAAAGAAGTATGTATTTATGCATTTGATAGAAGCTAGTATTTTGAGATGGTTATAATGGTGTTTATAAGTGCTGCTGAGTAACTGAACAGAGGTGAATCCAGTGCATTATAATCTAGTGGTGTGTAATGGTCTTGATGGTGTAATACCGTGGACTGGCTGTAGGTGGCGCCTGTGTGCTGGGTTGCAGACTGGAGTTACTCCTGCTGATCAGAAAACATCAGTTATTGACAGAGAACAGAGAAGCATGTGATGTGTGACTCAGTAACAAAGGACACGAGGAAGTCGAGGACTGAATCATCAAGGGCTGCTTTTGGAAAAAAATATGAACACTATTACTGTAAGACTGAGCAGTTGTAGTGTAGATTTTCATGTATGGATATTCACGTCTCATATTCATGTACTATGTAATTGCTGACTTAAACTGGTCAAACTGACATGCTTTTATCCATATTGAATATTATTAGTGCTGTAATGAAAACTGAGTTCAGTTTAATTAATTAATGTAATAAAAAATATTAAAGAGAAAGAAGGGTTAATTTTTAAGAGTTTTACCTGGTCTTAGACGGAGAGTTCTCCTATAATTAAACACAAAGCATTTTGTCAGAGCAGTTATAAAGCAAGTTAATTGTCCATAAATAAATATTGTATTTAATGCATGATGTTATTTGTTGGACTACCTGTTCAGGTCATATTTCATGCCAAAATTATAAAAACATAATAATATATAAAATAAAATAAAATGTAGAAAATGTTAAATAAATGTAAAAACTATATATATATATATATATATATATATATATATATATATATATATATATATATATATATATATATATATATATATATATATATATAATTATTATTATTATTATTATTATTATTAAATATTTTTATAAATATATAAAAAATATTATTGTAAATATAAAAAATATGATATTATGTATGATGTTGTACTACCTGTTCAGGTCATATTTTATGACAAAATTATAAAAGAAAATAATAATAATAAATATATATATATATATATATATATATATATATATATATATATATATATATATATATATAATATAAAATTGTAAAAATGTAAAATAAATGTAAAAACTATAAATAAATATATATTTAAAAATGTTATTATTAAATATTATTATAAATCTAAAAAATTAAATATTATATTATGTATGATGTTGTAATACCTGTTCAGGTCATATTTTATGCCAAAATAAAAAATAAATAAAAAATAATAATAGAAAAAATGATATAAAATAAAAATGTAAAAATGTTACTATTAAATATTATTATAAATATAAAAAAAAAAATATTATTGTAAATATAAAAAATATTATTTTATGTCTGATGTTGTACTACTTGTAATCTATGGCGATTTTAACTTCAATAATAATAATACAATCATGATTTTTATTACTGTATAACAAAAATCTGAGATGACTTTTCTTGCCAAATAAAATCCTTTATTTTTTTATTTTTGATCCGAATATCACATCAGTGACCTTGACAAAGCTCTTTTGATTTCATCTCACCTTCATATCAGGAATCTCGTAGAAATCTAAAAAAATAAAAAATAAAATAATAATTTAAAGTGTAATACACAAATATTTGATCAGTGAAATCTAATCAATCTCTCACCAGGACTTTTTCCAGATGGTTTGGCTCCTCTGTTGACCAGCGGCTCTATTAACACACATTACACATCATTAGGGCTTGATTTACACCGGAGTAATTCAGCGTGCATTCCTCGCTCTTCTTACTTGATGCTGTTTTCTCAGTGGGGTCGATGTAATTATCATCCACTGTCTGGTCCTCCGGCTCGATGTAATCGTCCTGAACGGAGGAGAGAGCTTCAGCGTCAGGACTTTATTGAGCACTAAATGAAAGTCTGTGTTATCAATACAAGCCGTTATTACATCATCTTCCTCCGGCAGGCTGCGGTGGGTCAGTCGAGGGGGTTTGTGTCTCTGTTGCACATGGAAAGGATGGTTTGGTTTCGCCGGTCGACCACGACAGCTGTCTGCAAGACACAGGGAGTCCGGGTTTACACGCTGCTTTTGGTGAACTGGACCTTTTAGTTTTACATCATCACTTACTCTACTGTAATTCTGTTCACTGGGTTGGGACTGGGTTTTAAAGTCAACATGCTTCTCGCATCTCGTTTCTTTGATTGAGATTGATCGAGATTGACATTAGAAGGCGAGTTTGAGAAAGAAATTCACAGTTGTGTTGCAGGAGCTGTCTGAATGCAGAACTCCAGTGTTTTTCTCCCATCATCCGTCTAATGATTTTCTCAAACACAAAGTTCATGTGGTAATTCAGTTGCATAGAAATCCACATCCGTGACTTTACAAGAAGGGATCAGTGCAAAAGTCATTTGGTTTATCTTTTTTATTTACTACCACGCGCATTTTAAACTAATTCAATTAGAGTGTTTACTTGTTATAGAGATACTTTCATAAATTACACAAATTTAGTTACATATTTTTTTACAAATTTTAATTTTCATCTTCATTTTTTTCTGCTTTATTTTATTTTAAATAAATATAGTAAATTTTTTTTTTTTTTTACCTTTTTTTTGCCTTATTTTCTGTTTTTTTTTTTTTTTTTTTTTTTTTTTTTTTAACCATTACCATCCACATTTTTTATATGGATACTTTTTTTTTTTTTTACAGAAATGCTGGAAAATGTTTGCATATGTAATATTTAATTGCCATTCCACTACAGAAAGTGGGAGCATTAATGAAGAAAAAGAGAAAACTAATTCACAAAAAAAAAAAAAATAATAATAATAAAAAACAAAAAAAACAAACAAACACACACACACACAAAAAAAATATATATATATATAATTTTTTTTAATGAAAATGGGATATTAGGCAATATTTGTAAATAATTTGTAAAATATTTATTATATGCATTTATTTAAATCAGGGCTTGCACAACTAATCATTTTACTTTAGCTAATTTCCATATTAAAACAAAAACAAAACATCCATCCATTTGAGAGATAAAATGCAAGACAGAAAAACTGTTTTTAAAACTGTAGCACGTCAGTTTCCCCATTTTTTAATTAATAAAATGTCTTAACTAAGTATGCACATTTATTGCATACCATAATGAATAGCTCATTTCAAATATTACGTACTTTTTTACTTTTTCTCCTTTAACAGCTCTCACTGGCCACATGACATACATTTTTCCAGCATTTCAATAATATTTAAATTCTTAAATATTTGAATGTCCAGATTTAAAGTGCGTGTGCATCACTGTGAAGCACAACAGTTAGCGTACGGTGCCTGGCTGGGGTCAAAAAGGACATTTAATATTATTCCAGATGCCTCGTTAAGAAACAGTCCCACCTGACTCCTGACCGTCAGATGATTGGAGGTGGAGCTGACTCACCCACATACTCTCCTCTGGTGTTGGTGATGGACGGGCTGACCGTAAAGCCCTTCATGTGTCCGTCCAGCCTCGGCGGGGGCTCGTAGCTATCATCGTGTTCCCCCTGGGGGTCCTCGTACGTGTCACTGTCCTGTTACAGTTAAAGATGGACATGTGATCAGTGTATCTCCTTATATATCTCTTTATATTTCATGCTTTTACATCAGTTCAACTGGAAAACCTGCAAAATTTTTACTCTTTTTTACTCATCTCAAACATGTTTGACGTGTCAGCAGTCATTATTGTTTCAAATAAATGTATAACTTAAGATTTGATTTAATTAGATGTAAATCTGACTGTTATTTTAGTATCATTGAGATTATAGGTTTTATTACTATTTTTATGTGCATTTGTATTTTAATTTTATTTTCTGTTTTCATAAAAAATGGGTTATTTATTTATTTATTTAGCCTTTACATTTTAAAATTTTAGTTTTTAATTATTTTAGTATGACTTTTTATATATGTCTATTTTATTTAACTTTTTTCTTACTTTTATTTCAGTTTTGGTTATTTTAGTACATCAAGTAAACCTTAATGAAAGTGAGAAATATTTCCTTGGCAACTAGTTAGTTTTTATTCATATTTTAGTTTGTTTTTATTTTTATATTTTTTGTTTTTATATTTTTTTTATTTTCCTTTTTCATTTTAATTTTTACGTATAATATATATATATATATATATATATATATATATATATATATATATATATATATATATATATATATATATATAATAGGTAAAAAACAAAAATGAAAATGGAAAATAACAAAAAATAAATAATTAAAAAAAAAGAATATATAATTTAATATAATTTATATATATATATATATATATATATATATATATATATTGTTAATTTTTTTCAGTTGCATTTTTATTTTTATATGTATTTTTTTTACATTTATTTATTTATTTTCATTTCATTTTACATTTACATTTTTAAGTAATTTAGTTTTACCTTTTGTTAGTTTCCATTCTTATTTGTACATTTTATATTTGCTTAAAAGTCATTTCTGAGTGAAAATCTACACCAAATTTTGTTTTTATTATAACATTTTATTAAAATGTCATATTACTAATTAAACCTTTCAGACATTTTCAGTTCGCGTAAAATGTGTTTTTAATAAATATTTGAGCTAGAATATTGAATTGCATGCACATGGGCTACAGTTATTGCATTGTGCATTGAATTATTACAGATTTTACATCCATTCAGCGTTATATTTGCGAAAGTTCTCCTGTAAGTGAGCTGCGAATATCTTTTACTGATGCACTTACAAAATCAGAGTCAGAGTCCTTCTCAGAATCTGGAGCTTCACCTGAAAAGTGACACAACTTGAGGTCAGAAGCTAAAAATGCAACATTTGTCCTAACTTAGATTCAATCCTGTTTTGATGGTCCAGATATGTCGTGATAATTCCCAGACTGCACTGAGTTACATCAGATAAAGCCGTTTTTTTAGGATTCGGATCAGGTAAAAGTAGCCTACTTGCACATTTTTTCAACGGCACATTCACTTTCTAGTTCAGAGACTTGAACTTGCCTTGATAGTCTCGCACTGGTACTTTCGGAGGTCTTTTCTTCTTTATTCTGAAACAAAATCAAAAGCAACTCAAAATACAGGAAGTTCATTGCTGTGTGTTAATGCTGGGTTTCATGTGTCAGCAACAGTTAAAGCACATAATTACATGTAATCATAACGAATGAAAGCAAAGACACACAATGGCAGGACACAGAATAATGAGACGGTTGTTAAAGCTCTCGCAGACGTTACGGTGGGCGTCTGGTGCTATTTCTACACATAGTGAAGACACATTTATTTATATAACGCTTGTGTCAAAGCAGCTGAGCAGTGTTAAACAGAAAAATACCTGCTGATTATGCAAGAAGACAATACAATGTTAAAGTCAGTTCATGCTTATATAGATAGAGAAGATCAAAGCAGACGCTTTAAAGGACATCATGAGCTTTGATGCCATTTTAAAGCAAGATAACTTGCTTAAAAAAAAAAAAAAAAAAAAAAAAAAAATTAAATCATTAAATAAATAAAATGCTAAAAATTTAATGAATAATAATTAAAAAAAATAATTAATTAACATTAAAATTAATTAAATAATTAAAATAAACCATTAATTAATTTAAATTCACTAGATATTTTTTTTATCATTATTATTATTATTATTATTTTTATTTTTTTGTGCAGGTAAATGGAAAAAGACACACATGCTTGGTTTTAAGGTTGAAGCCTCAATCAAACAGGATTCACAACATAGAAATCATACCGGTCCAATGTATTTCTCCCGGTTTTGAGAATATTAGCTGTTTGTTCTGTCTGAAACCTTAGGAATGAATAGATTAAAATGCAAAATATTTCAGTTATGCGTATGGATGACTAACACAGCCATGCTGAATTAAATCTAATATGTATAGAGATCTCATATATATATATTTTGAGGTACTGATTCCAAAAATAGTGTCTGTTCTGCTGCAGTGCGTCACACTTTCTCACAAAATGTGTGCATTTTGTTGCATTTCTGCTTTTGACAACAACTGTACAGTAATGTGAAGAAGCCTTGCATGCTCCCATAATCAGCTGGAAACACCACAAACACATGATTCCTGTCTGAATCGGAGACAGATTGCAACTATTTGATCCACTCTCAGGGCTTTTTCACACATGCATGACATTATGTGATCCCTATCCTTATCGCTTTCCCCTTTTCCACTCCTCTGAAGACTGTTAAATTATTCATTTGGAATACTTCCGACATAACTTTCAGCTCTTGCATTAATTTGCTAAAGTGTTTCACATTTCCTAAAGAAAGCACGAGTGGTGTAAAACTCATCAGGTGTATTTTTCTGCCTGTTTTATTGCTGGAACTTGTAAATCTAGTGTTTTAGGTAAAGTACCAGCACATCTTTCGTGTGATGGTGTGGAACAAAAATGCAATGAAGTGCACTGGCGTTTCATACTGAGGGTTTGGAAAAACCCCCGAGCCGTAAGCAAGAACAATAGTATCAGTGATACTTGGAAAACACCACTAATTATTACATTTATAAACATAAATGTGCTAAAACTGCTTTTGGGATCTCATGTTGCAATAAAGAACTCATGCATGTTTTTGCACAGCAGGTGTTCCTTCATTAATAACGATTGCTTCTTTTGCTGTAAGTTTGATATTGTTTCTGTCATGCATGCCACACCTTATGAGTGTTTTGGGACTATGGCTCGGTGTGAATAGAGGAAGTGAGAGGAAATGTGTTTGAGGACGGTCACCAGATGTTTCCTCGCGTTTTAAACTCGATAGATAACTGTCTTCTCCTGTTTTAATTCACCAAGAAGTATGTCGAATGTTACACACCTTTTTAGTCTGTTGAAAAGGCTGTCGTCATTCTTTTTTATGTCTTGGACGATTTTTTGGAGCTGCCTGAAACACACAAAAACAAGTTAAATAAGAACACATATAGATTCAAATTTTGAGGTCGGTAAGATTTTTTTATTTTATTTATTTTTTAATAGAAATAAGTATGTTATACTTCTAATATTACAGGACAAAATCTGAAATATTATTACAATTTTAAATAACAGTCTTCTATATGAATATCTGTTAAAATATAATTTATTTCTGTGATGCTCCGCTGTATTTTCATAATCATTCCTCCAGTCTTCAGTGTCACATGATCTTCAGAAATCATGAAAATATGATGATTTACTGCTCGAGAAACATTTCTGAATATTATTAATGATGAAAACAGTCGTGCTGCTCAATATTTCTGCGGAAACCATGATGCATTTTTTTTTCAGGATTCACAGATGAACAAAAAGTTCAAAAGAACAGCGTTTATTTGAAACAGAACTCAGTTGTTACTTTGTTACCGTCACTTTTGATACATTTAATGCATCCTTGCTGAATAAAAGTATTAATTTCTTTAAAAAAAACACACTTTTGAACTTTAATAGATAGATAATCAATAGTTAAATATTTGCATCAGTAGAAAGCAATCATTAATCTGCTTCATGGATCTGCTTCAGACGTGTTTCTAAGTTTCTGTTCAAGCGTAAAGCATGAACTGTGGCTTCTAACATCTTATCAGATATAAAGCGAGCTGTTTCAGACAGACCCCGTCTGAGCTGCTTCACATCTGTGTTTGTGGAGGACAGACGTGTAATGAATATAATTACAGTCTTCACAAAACTTCACAGCTGCGTAGAAATTCAACACAATTCACTGACCTCCGCTGGCATCAAGTATCACTGATTACATCTTTAATGCTTTACCTTTTATAAATAACGATTTCAGTGTCATTTCAAAAGCTTCCCTCTAGTTTTGAGAGATGCATCTAAAAAAACTGTTTAATTGATAAATGCACGCAGAGATTTAGTGAATGCAAGCATTTTGATTTATTGAATACACAGACAATCTTTAACTTGCAGTAGTCCGACTGAAACTGAGAGCTGAGGACTTCCTTGTGCAAAGATAACAGTCAAAGTAAATAGTTTAAAAGTTTGCCTTACCTAAGTTTATCTGAAGCAGGAGCTGTGATTCTGTTGAAATGCTCCATGCTGTGTCTCTGTAGCGACTGCGGTTAGTTAGTCGCATGAACCGGTAGTTAAGTGTCTGCTAGTAGTCGAATGGCTCATAATGAGTGTGTTGGACATCGGTGGTTAAGCAGCACATGTTACAGCTGAGGGCGACGTTTTTTTTTGTTTCCACAGAAGTGGTTGGTAAGGAGGATTATGAAACTGCTGTTGAATCTCATGTTACCTCTATATTTAGAGCCACTTTGAACTGATTCACTTTAATGAAATGATGCTATTTCTCGCGTCTCTGCGCTCTCAGTTCTCCGTCTGTGCTTTTTGTATCATTTTATGCGTCTAATTATAATTATGAATGTCTTCTCTTAATGAACTTTATTATTGTTCTCTTCTGTTTCTTCCAGCAGTCTCCTGATGCATGAGAGCTTGCACTATGAATGGTTTTTAATGCATTTGTATTCATAATTGATAAAGTGAGAACATGTCATTTAGTCCAAGGATATGAAACACACTGCTTGAGATTTCTAAAAATGTTTTGAGGGGATAGTGAAAGTATGTTTTATTTTTGGTTGCGTTTGTAACTGATGAGGAACAGTGACGTTTTGCTCAGTTGCTCTTGTATGAATTTCATAATATATATATATATATATATATATATATATATATATATATATATATATATATATATATATATATATATATATATATATATATATATATATATATATATATATATATGTTTCTATGCAAAAAATAAAATAAAAAATAAAATGCCTAAACCTTATTAGAATATTTAGAAGTGAAAAAATTCTAAAAAAAAAATGTCATACTTTATTTTGTCAAAAAATAATTTAAAATAAAAAATTAAAATTGCATGTTTTTTTTTTTTTTGGAAAAATAAAAAAATGTATAGAGAGAGCAAATATAATGTTGGATCAACAATTGCAAAAAAAAAAAAAAAGAAAAAAAAACTTAAAGTGAAAATTAATTATTAAAATTAATAATTGTACTTTACTGATGTATTTGTAAATATTCTCTTGTACAAAATTAAATTAGTTAAACTTTCTATATTTTAATGTATATTTAGTTATTTAGTTACATGCTGATAGATTACAAACCAAATAAAATAGCAATTTAATGTTAAATATAGATTTTTATATATATATATTCTCACCAATATACTGTATATATTTGTATCTTTACAAAAAAAATTAAAAATGCATTTCCTAAAATTCTCAAAGCACTTAATATTACTTGCATAAACCAAGTGAAGAAACATGCTTTAATGTTCTTTACTGATGTCTTTGTACATATTCTGCCTAAAAATATATACTTTTTGAAAATATTTTAAACCAAAAAAAAAAAAAAAAAAAAAAAAAAAAAAAAATATTTTAAACCTGGAATAACTCGGCCATGAAATATAAAGAATGTTCATTGAGAATTTTTTTTTGTGATAAACAAGTTTACAACATTTGCCTCATATGTGGAATCCAGGTTATGTTAATATCTAGAATTGACAACATTGATAGATCTAAAACTAGTGCAGCTTCCTCATCGCTGCCACAGACAGTCACTGACCTCAATCAATGAGGAACACATGAGAGAAATACAGGGGATTCACTTCATGTGTTTCTAACAACAAGTTTAGAGTAGAAATAGAAACAGAAATGGATTCCTTACGGCCGATGGATGAAGCTGAATTTGTTGAGGTCTCCGTCCGAGAGCATCTGCAAGAGAAGCAACAGGGTTAAATTTTCTGAGGTTAAATATAGTCAAATAATAAATTCAGATGCCTGATTTATTTTGGCATTTTTATGAATATACTTTGCCAGTAAAACCTCAACATTTTATACACCGGATCATAGAAGAATATCATATCATTTCACATAAATAATGTCATTTTTTAATGCAACAAAAGTTGCAAAGTAAAGTCAAATGGTGAAATTACATGAACAAATTAAAATATGCTCTTTTTATGTTTTATTTCAGGGTCATAGGATGAACTGTTCTGGATTTATTAGGGATGTAGAATTTATTTTGAACACTAGTATGCTCTTCAGTAACCACACTGACTAATTAGTTTGTTATTTAAAAGTTACGTCCCTTACTAAGCTAGCTTTTATACACAGCCCTGTTAAAATAGTTTGCTGATGGTTTTTGTGCACATTATAACTGACTCACCGACTCACTGAATCAATACAATCTGAAAGAGTTCACATGAAGCAGCTGTCAAATGATATAATCAGAAAACTCATTTCCAACACTAGGTGGCGCCCTTAGCCAGCATTAAATTCACCTGACGTCATCTGCTCTGTGTGCACTCGAAGTGTGCTGGGGAAGTCTGTTCATTTGTGTGCTTTGATAACGAACAGACCTTGATGACTGTTAATACCTGATCCACAGAGCATCAGGAAGAAAAAACAGTCCTGAATGAATTCCTCTGAGACCCACAGAACAGATCATGGCTGTAAGTTTCTGCTCCGATGCTTGCTGAATAATAAACAGGCCACTGTGTTTGACCTGTTTATGTTTTGTGTTGAAACTCTAGGGCCTCCTTTCATTTGGCTCTTTTTAGCAGTTCAGGAAGATTCCTGAAGATGCAACTTGATTTTGAATTCAGTTTTTATATCTGAAGGAAATGAGTCGTGTTTGGCTGAGCAGAAGTCTCTGTCCTGGTGGAAACGTGTGTGGCACTGCAGCACTGCTTTTAGCGCGTCGCTATGTGGTTGCTAGGGTTTTGTGGGGTGTTTTTGGAATGATGCTTTGTGGTTGCTAGGGTGTTGTCTTGGGTTGTTTTTTAGAATGTTGCTTTATGGTTGCTAGGGTGTTGTGGGGTGTTTTCAGACTGTTACTAGGGTGTTGTCTTGGGATGTTTTTAGAACGTTGCTTTGTGGTTACTAAGGTGTTGTGGGGTGTTTTCAGACCGTTGCTAGAGTGCTGTGTTGGGGTGTTTTTAGAACGTTGCTTTGTGGTTGCTAGGGTGTTTTCAGACTGTTGCTAGGGTGTTGTCTTGGGATGTTTTTTAGAATGTTGCTTTATGGTTGCTAGGGTGTTGTGGGGTGTTTTTAGAACATTGCTTTGTGGTTGCTAGGGTGTTTTCAGACTTTTGCTAGGGTGTTGTCTTGGAATGTTTTTAGAATGTTGCTTTATGGTTGCTAGGGTGTTGTGGGGTGTTTTTAGAACATTGCTTTGTGGTTGCTAGGGTGTTTTCAGACTTTTGCTAGGGTGTTGTCTTGGAATGTTTTTAGAATGTTGCTTTATTGTTGCTAGGGTGTTGTTGGGTGCTTTCAGACTGTTACTAGGGTGTTGTCTTGGGATGTTTTTAGAACGTTGCTTTGTGGTTACTAAGGTGTTGTTGGGTGTTTTCAAACCGTTGCTAGAGTGCTGTGTTGGGGTGTTTTTAGAACGTTGCTTTGTGGTTGCTAGGGTGTTTTCAGACTGTTGCTAGGGTGTTGTCTTGGAATGTTTTTAGAATGTTGCTTTATGGTTGCTAGGGTGTTGTGGGGTGTTTTTAGAACATTGCTTTGTGGTTGCTAGGGTGTTTTCAGACTGTTGCTAGGGTGTTGTCTTGGAATGTTTTTAGAATGTTGCTTTATGGTTGTTAGGGTGTTGTGGGGTGTTTTTAGAACATTGCTTTGTGGTTGCTAGGGTGTTTTCAGACTGTTGCTAGGGTGTTGTCTTGGAATGTTTTTAGAATGTTGCTTTATGGTTGCTAGGGTGTTGTGGGGTGTTTTCAGACTGTTACTAGGGTGTTGTCTTGGGATGTTTTTAGAACGTTGCTTTGTGGTTGCTAGGGTGTTTTCAGACTGTTGCTAGGGTGTTGTCTTGGAATGTTTTTAGAATGTTGCTTTATGGTTGCTAGGGTGTTGTGGGGTGTTTTTAGAACATTGCTTTGTGGTTGCTAGGGTGTTTTCAGACTGTTGCTAGGGTGTTGTCTTGGAATGTTTTTAGAATGTTGCTTTATGGTTGCTAGGGTGTTGTGGAGTGTTTTCAGACTGTTACTAGGGTGTTGTCTTGGGGTGTTTTTAGAATGCTGCTTTGTGGTTGCTAGGGTGCTGTGTGGTATTTTCAGACTGTTGCTAGGGTGCTGTGGGGGTGTTTTTGGAATGTTGCTATGGTGCTGTGACGTGTTTTCAGACTGTTGGTAGGGTGATGTGAGGTGTTTTTTAGACTGTTGCTGGGGTGCTGTGGGGGTGTTTTTAGAATGTTGCTAGGGTGCAGTGTTGGGCTGTTTTTAGAATGTTGCTTTGTGGTTGCTAGGGTGCTGTGAGGTGTTTTCAGACTGTTGCTAGGGTGCTGTGGGGGTGTTTTAAGAATGTTGCTAGGGTGCTGTGATGTGTTTTCAGACTGTTGCTAGGGTGCTGTGATGTGTTTTCAGACTTTTGCTAGGGTGCTGTGATGTGTTTTCAGACTGTTGCTAGGGTGCTGTGATTGTGTTTTCAGACTGTTGCTAGGGTGCTGTGATGTGTTTTCAGACTGTTGCTATGGTGCTGTGGGGGTGTTTTAAGAAAGTTGCTAGGGTGCTGTGATGTGTTTTCAGACTGTTGCTAGGGTGCTGTGATGTGTTTTCAGACTGTTGCTAGGGTGCTGTGATGTGTTTTCAGACTGTTGCTAGGGTGTTGTTACGTGTTTTTAGAACACTGCTGTGCAGTTGTTGGGGTGACCAAAACACACAACAAAATTAATAAAACTTAAACTAAAATTTAAGTGAAAATGAAAGATACAAAAATAAAATGCAATTCATATTTATCTCAAAACCACAATAACAAAACCCTTACCATCTGAATTTAGCAAGGCACCTTTCATAAGAGTCTGAGCAGAAACGGGTCTAATAGAGACAAATACAAGAGGTTGAGTTCTCTGAATCCCTGCAACTCTCTGAAGAGACAAAGACAAGAAAATCACCTAGCGCTGCCGAAAAATCAAGCTTAGCCTTTTGACACAGAATAAAATATCGAATATTTCGCCCGGGCGCCTCCATGGATGCTACTTGCTAAAGTGAATTATTTATGTGGAGTTTCTTCAGGAGTCAGAGAGAGACACTTCAGCAGCGGCCTGGAACCGCAGCTGCATTTTAAAAAGCTTAGCAGAGTCCTGTATCCACTCGCCCCTCGCTTTCACAACTTTCCAAAACTGTCTGAAAAGCAGTCAAAGACATCTGAGGAATTATATATCAAGAACACGAGATCGTCGAGTTTGACCCAGCACTCGGTCTGACACACGAGACGTCACAGTTACTTCTGTTCTGAAAGAGGAAGACACGAGCAAATGTGCTCCAGGACTCTTGTGTTGACGATTCATCTTTCACACTGATCTGAGAACAGGTCGGCGTTTGTGAAGCAGCTTGAAAATAGCTTTCAAAGCTGCAAGCCACTCATGACCGAGGACGCAAGATGTGAAGCTTTCTTTCTTCCCTGTGCTTTTCCTATTGAAATCACACAGTTGTGATTTATAAAAACAGTCATCTAATGTTTAGACCTCTGCTTCTTGTTGGAATAGTTATTTTATCCCCAGCACAGGACTGAAAGTAATCATGTTCTGTGTTTACAAATGGCTCATCAGGCTCTCAGCACACACTCACTGCGTGTCAGAGGAAACGTTCCTGTGATCTACAGACTCTTTCACCAGATGGTTAATGCATAAACACCATATGAATATGCAAAGATGTCTAATATATGCCCTTAACACCCATTCAGGAGGACAGTGGGAGTGATGTAGAGGAGTAATAGAGAAAAACAAATCTGAAACATACGGCACACTCTCTTTGACTTCACTGAACTTTAGCACAAGACGGATGGATCTCGTACAAATAAACACTATTAGGCTGCAAATAGGAAGACAAGGCTATTTTTTTCGAAGTAAATGAAAGTGCTGGTCGCTTGATCAATCGGGAAGGAAGTAGGGATATTTTTTTAATCTGAAAGTTGGAGTTTTCAGAAGTTTCAGAAGTTTTTTTTTTTTTTTTTGCAATGCCATGTCAACTCGCTGAGTCAACAAAACCAAAATGAGGAACAATCTATTTAAAAATCAATGATAAAAAAGCTTTTAAAAACTGTCTTTATTTTAGTTTTTTTTTTTTTTATAAAAAAAAAAAATGAAAATGAAATGTTTTGTGTTTTACCATGGAGCAATAAAAATAAAAAATGAAAATGAAATGAAAATATTTGTGGTATAATTTAATTTAAGTTTATATTTTAAATGAGTAAAACAAAAATGAGAAATAATGCATTTAATTTTCAACATACTTTTAATTAGATTAATAAATTAGAAGCATCAAAATCTATTTCTGTTTTAGTTTTTGTACTTCATTATTTATTTTATTTCTGAGTCAACCAAAAAAAATTACGTATTTTATTTTCAGCACACTTTTAACAAGATTTTAAAGAATCTGACGTTTTTAATTTTACTTTTTTTATATTTAATTTAATTTTATAATATATTATTAATTAATTTAATTTACCAGCCGTAATCAAAAAAAAAATTTAAATAAAAAATTACACACATACTGTCTACACACAATGCAACAAAACATTGATATCCACATGTTGTAATTGATTTTCATAGCAAAATCGAGTTTGATATTCATGATTCACAAGTTTATATGGTGCACAGTCAGTAAATTTGGGTTTGGACTGATAACTTCAATTCGATCTACTTCATTTAAGTCCCACCATCCATCTATTTCATCTGGAAATGTCAAATGATTAATTTCAAATGTTGTGAAGTGTGTAATTTCCATATCAACAAACGCAATTGCAACTATAATGACTGTTTCCAAACATGTTTCCCAAACACTCCTATAGGTAATCTCAGCCGAAACCTGCTTCGCTGATTCAGATGGATGTTGAAATGTCGTGCGACAGTGTAAACTATCCCAGTTAGATCATAAAAAGTCTCTCTCAGCCTCATCAATGCAAATCCATTACAGAAACCACAGCAGCTGTGATTATATATTTAAGGAAGTAGTTTTTCTGCTCACTTCCCCATGTGAAATAATGAAACTGCTGTTTTTTTTTATTTATTACATTGATCACTGATTTGATCTAAAATCTGTGAATGGTGGACTTAATCACTCATCATGACATAAGTAAAAAGAAAACAGATTTGATTTAGCTTAATACATCATTTGCAAAGAGAAGCATCAATATTGAGCAAGAAAGGAACCTACCAGAAAGCGACAGCCGTCAATCCTGTTTCTCTGCACAGCGTCTGCACATTCTTTCATGTTGTGCTGTGAACAAACACCATTAAGTTTGAGTCATTTTGCATGGTCATGAATAACCATTATGTGCAGCAGATCAATAAAATAACAAAATAATGTTGAAAAGGCAAATAGAGTTGCTAATATCTTGTGCAAAAAGTGGTTTACAGTTAAATTGAATGTCTGGATGCATACCTGACTGAGAAAAGCGGCGACCTGAGCTGGACTCCAGCCTTCACATTGCTCTCTAGTTGGTAAACTCATCCTAGTCAGTTTTCTAGACTTCTCTTAACCAGCTCTGATGATGACTGACATTTAGCAGAGGCTTTACTGCTCTTTATTGCTGGTATGAGGCAAGTTCATGCAACATGGGAAGTTCCTCTTGACGGTAACTGACCCCTACGTGATTATTTGCTCACACTTCTCAGTCAGAAACTGTGGCAGGGAATTCATTTGTGTAGGTAATGCAAAGCCACAGTCTATTTTGACTTGCGTATGATTTTGAGACTGCTATTACACACACACAAAGTGCGAAGCAACATCTCTGTGTGGGAAAATGCAGGTTGCAGAGAAAGGTAAATGAAAGATAAACCCATTCCAAAACTCATTGGTGCTTTTAAATTCTGTTGTGCTTCACTGTTGTTTATATTATTTATCATTAGAAATTATTAGAGAAAAATGGAGAAAACAGGCCCAAAAATATAATTCATTTAACAAACACTGTGGATTATATTTTTTTCCCCTGTAATAGTAATTAATGCATTAATAATAATACATACATATTGTATTTATTTAACATTAAATACAAATTTAAAAAGAAAAGACGTTAAATCAGTGAAATACAGACACCATTTTATTTATTGTGAAACTAAATGGACTTGGCTTGATTCAAATGTTCCAAAGCTTTGTTTCAGTAAAGTTCAGTTTCTACATACACTGACTTTCACTCAGAAGCAATGAAATATGTTCAGTGAGCTCACATGTGGTTTTCTGCACTAATGCTTTTAACATCGTTTGTCATTTCCTTTTAAAATAGTTTTTGCAAAACCATCTAACAAACCATGGCATGTGATCATGAGAAGATATTTGGGTTTGCCTTATGTGCTTTATGCAATAACTATAACCTAAATATAGCAATATCACTCAGAAATTATGATACAGGTGCACCTCAATAAATTAGGATGTCGTGGAAAAGTTCATTTATTTCAGTAATTCAACTCAGATTCTGAAACTCATGTATTAAATAAATTAAATGCACACAGACTGAAGTAGTTTAAGTCTTTGTTTTTTTTTAATTGTGATGATTTTGGCTCACATTTAACAAAAACCCACCAATTCACGATCTCAACAAATTAGAATATGGTGACACGCCAATCAGCTAATCGACTCAAAACACCTGCAAAGGTTTCCTGAGCTGTTTGGTTCACTAGGCTACACAATCAAGGGGAAGACTGCTGATCTGAGAGTTGTCCAGAAGACAATCATTGACACCCTTCACAAGGAGGGTAAGCCACAAACATTCATTACCAAAGAAGCTGGCTGTTCACAGAGTGCTGTATCTAAGCATGTTAACAGAAAGTTGACTGGAAGGAAAAAGTGTGGAATAAAAAGATGCACAACCAAGCCTTATGAGGATTGTCAAGCAAAATTGATTCAAGAATCTGAGTGAACTTCACAAGGAATGGACTGAGGATGGGGTCAAGGCATCAAGATCCACCACACACAGACGTGTCAAGAGATTTACCAAACCACAGACAATGTCAGAGGAGTTTTACCTGTGCTCAGGAGAAG
>NW_020526007.1:0-10000 GCF_003368295.1 Carassius auratus | reverse complement strand
GTGATTCATAAAATTAAAGTCAGCAGCAGGTTTTTGAGAATAATAATAAACTAAATGAATACTCCAGACGATATATTGAGATCTTATGAAGCGAAACAATCAGTCTGTGCAATAAACATTATTTATGTTTATTTAGGTTTGGTCCAAAGAAACGGGAAAGGCCTTTTGGGCGGACTAGTTTATTTATTTGTTTGTTTACACATGCTTTGTTTACACTTACACTTTTTTGTTTTTTTGTTTTAATTTATTTGTTGGTTTTGTTGATTGTGTTTTTACATTTTTTTCAAAAACAGCCCAGAGTAGCACAATCACCAAATCCCAAAACTCAAAATATGTAATTTCCACACATAAAGATACATATTTTATAGTCATTATAACGCACAATGATCAGAAACACAGCTCAAAGGCTTCCATTAGGGTTGGTTTTGTTACTCATATCTTGTTGCTCGATATATGCCTTAATAAGCTTTAATATCATACTACTCTGGACAGTTTGACTGAGGCATTAATTACATTTAAGCTAATAATTATATAAATGTTCAGTTTCTTGCACAGGCCAATTGTTTCGCTTCATAAGACCTCGATATATCATCAGGAGCTAGAAGTAAGCCTATATATATTTTTTAATTCTTATAAACATGTAGACTTACGTGTTATGAAACGCACAGTTTCAGCAAATAATAATAATAAAAAATTCATTACTGTTCTACTGAAGAACTTGGATGAAAACGGTACATTTTAATAAGTTTTAGGGTGAACTGTCCCTTTAAGAAGTAAATCTTTCACACAAGCATTTTAAGGAATTTGAACAGCACTGTCGGAATATCTCAACAAAACATTTTATTATATAGATATTTGTTTTTAGTGAATTGCCAGTTCTCTTCGAAACACTTTAATAGTTGCTTTGGCTTTAAAAAACGTTGTATTTTAACAAACGCCACTGGTAAATGTATATAAAACCGATGAATCATGAACCAAGTGTGAAAACAGTCCTTTAAATCCCACTCAAAGTCATTCAGATCCCAACAGAGAGATTTTCCCTATTTAGAGACGGCGATTAACGTACATCTCTTTGACAAACAATTAAAAACTCTACTTTTCACTGTGTGATTACATGTTTTAATTTGCATACAATTTTATGCAAATCACAGTGATAATCACTGGGGCGGCTGGATTCTCGATGAGTTTCTAGAGAGCAAGGAAAATGGCATAGTAATAATAACAGCACAGAAACCGGCTATTAAAACCTTGATTAACAGAATTAATCAGTCGCTTCAAGAAAAAAACGAACTTTACAAGCACAGACATAGTTGTTTTGAAGTGTGTAGTGTGGTCTGTTATTCTTCTCTTCATGGCTGCTTGGTCAGAAGCGATCCTGGGTTGTTGGTGCCAGTTTGTGCAGGTGGAGAAGCACCAGTGGGAGTTGTTTTGGGTAGATGGGTATAACAGCAGCCAGCAGTTTGGCGTAGTGTAGCGTGCCGTACCCAGCTGAGAGATGGCACCATTCCCAGAAATACAGCTTGAGCTCGAACGGCCTACGGCTGCAGCCAACCACAGGAAACCTGTCATGATGAGCTGAAAAATGACATTTTATAAGCCAGTGAGGATTTGATATCAGTACGAGTCTGATAATACAATGCCCTATTATAAATCCCCGGGTATTATGCTGAACACGCATGCAAGTCGTGATAGAGACGCTGCACAGGAAGAGCTGGAGATTAGATGTTATGACGTTCATAATGCAAGTCTTATGCTATATATTGAAGCTGTTGGAATCAATCAAAGGTGTTTAGCTTCCAGTTGAGTTTGGTGCAAGAGGAAAATGTTGTTGCTCACAGGTTTCTCGTTCATTGCTCAGCATCAGCTCGGATGCTTTTGATTAAATTCCTTTCGGAGGAATAAAAATAGTCATGCAGTGAAAGTAGAGAGCTATAAAATTCAGATCATTTGATCTTGTGGGAGTTTGCATCAGTGTCTCTAATTGCAAATATTTTTATCTTGAAAAATACGACAAATGTGCATGCAGTTTAAATACTCTGGTGCATGAATTTCAGAGGCTCGTTTGAGTTTGGGTGCAAATCATTCGCATAGCAATGCTCTGGCAAACACCTTAGCATTTAGTCAATGGGTTTTGAACTGACAAACGCCAATAATATTTTCTTTAGAAATTTAAAAACTATTAAACAAGTTGGATTTGTTTTTGTGGTTCTGCTAATCTGTCGTTTTTAGGCAAACCAGTGTGTTATTATTAAAAATAAAAAAATTAATTTGTTGAAATAAAGCTAAAATTAAATATAAATTTAGATGAAAAACTTCAATTGAAAATTATAAATGTTTCCTCGGCAACTAAATAAAATAATTTACTAATATAACGTTTTTTGTTGATTGAAATAAAGCTGAAATAAAAAATTTAATTAGACGAAAAACTTAAGAAAATAAGAACTAACTAACTATCTAACTTAAAATTTTTAAGTGCCAAAATTAATAAAACTGAAATAAAAATGAATTAAAACTAAATAGAAATAAGTAAATAGAAAAAAAAATGTTTTATTAATAAAAATTAAAAAAATGAAATTGAAACTGAAAATTAGAAATGGTTCCTTGATAAAAAAAAAAATGACTAAAACAGAAAATAAAAATAAATTAAACAGAAAAACGTTAGATTGAAAATTATAAATGTTGCTTTGGCAGCCATCAGATGTAAGTTTATGTACAAAAGAATTACTTAACTAAAACTGAAGTAAAAAAGAAGTAAGTTAAATCGTAGTATTAATAATAATATGTTTTTGTAAATTTAAATAAAGAAATAAAGAAATATTAGATAAAATACTTAAACTTAAAAAAAACTAATAAGTTGAAGCTGAAGTACTGAAATTACAAAAAAATATAACGCTAAACAGAAATATAAACAAGCCATAATATATATATAAATATAAACTATAAAATGTTAATAACAATTTTTTTGATAATTAAAGTAAAGCTGAAAATATAAATATTAGATAAAATACTAAAATGAATAAAACTGAAAAGATAAAGCTAAACAGAAATAAAATAATAACTACTAAAATGCATAACAAAATGAATGAAACAAACTAAAATTCAAATAAAAGCTGAAAGTATAAAAATAAAAAGCTAATTCTAAATATTAATAAATACTGTAATAGTAAGCATGTTTAATAAAACTAAAAAAGTCAGACCAAATAAGATTTAGTTTTTTGTTATTGAATCAAAATAAATCAGATTTACATTTCGAAAGATTAAAGTTGAATAGATATCCCCTCTGAGGACAGACAGAAGTGAGTTAAATTAGCAGTCGATTTCCCCTTAAACGCTCTACATCTCAAGCTAATTTTAGACATCCGCAGCGGCACCTGTCCGTTCTGCTATTGTACCTCCAAGTGTCTGATTGAGAGAGGTGCATGATGGGTAATTTCGTTTAGCCGCCTGCTCAAAGTGCTGAAGGCTCAGGACTGTGTGTGTGTGTGTGTGTGTTATGGATGTGCTTCTGATCATCACACACATCACATTCATATCCTAATGTGTGAGAGTCCACCTGATTTGATTTCATACAGTATAATCCGATCACGAGAACCGCTAGAGAAATTAAAACCGCACGTGGGTGTGTGTGAGAGAATCAATCAGTCGTAGAGTAGATGTGAAATTGGATTACGGTGCTCGAAAACAGCTACTTATGTGCCACACGATCTGGGATCCATTATTGGCTTCTGATGGAGTGTGTGTTTCTGCTGTGTGTGTGTGTGTGGTTCGCAGTGCTGACGTGACACACGTCGTGTCGGAGGGAAATGCAGCGCAGGATCTCTGGAGCTGGCTCGAGGAGCAGGGATTCAGAGAGATGCATGACAAACATGTGCTGCACATCAGCTGGTTTACTGAGAGCATGAGCGCCGGCCGGCCCGTGCCTCTCCAAATCAGACATTACATACAAGTAAGTGCACTTGAAACGCTCAAATGCCAAAGATGATGTCCTTTCCATAATCTGTTAGCATTCCTGTGCATTTCACCTGTGAAAGCATTCAATCCGTTGCACAAAGCCACACACACGTGCACGCACAAAATGTTTTTATTACTAAAATATAGAAAAAAGATAGATTCTAATGCATAATTTCTCATTTTCTCAACTAACAAAAACTAAAACTTTGTAAAAACTATACCAAGACATTTTTAAAAGCAAACCCCGCAACAAATGGCTAACACCTTAGCTTGAAAAATACATTTTCATTACTGTAACTAAAACATTGAAGGAATATATGAAAAAATTGCCAATGCAACTTTCCTCATTTTTGTTTATGTTGTAGTAAACTTTAAAAAGCAAATGCTAATAAAAAATAAAACACAACAAATGGCTAAAACCTTAAAACAAAAACAATAAAACATTTTTCATTTATATAAATATTAACATATATATATATATATATAAAATGTTGCCAAGGCAACTTTTCTTTTATTGTTTATTACTAAAATAACAAAAACTAAAAGTATTAAATGTGTGTAGACATATATATATAAAAAAGCAGAAGCTAATTAAAATGTCAAAAAACATAACACAATTGCTAAAACTTTAACTAAAATTAAAATGAATTTAGAACTCATTCATTAGAATTCACGTTCGTTTCACCAGTGAAATCACTCAGGTCTGTTGAGGGCAGTGTTGGGCAGTAACGAGTTATTAGTAACGCAGTTCCATTTGACAGTAACTAATACTGTAACGAATTACTTTTTAAATAAATAAACTCCGTTACCGTTACTGTATATGGTGCATTGTCCGTTACTTTTTTAAATTAATGAATTTTGACTGAAGTGCAGCGTAACCTGTTTGCAGCAGTGACTCATTGTAGGATTGGTGGATGCTGTAAACACGAAGACGCACTGTGGGCCATTGTTGATAGTTTTCATACTGAAGCTGTGAAAGGAACATTTTTAAGAGCTCAACACAACAGCTTTTATGATGCAGAAGCCGCTTTAGTTTTTGATTCTGAATATATTATTCAGGTGTTTTGTTATTTATTTCAGAAATCCTAATGACTGAGCTGGGAGGTATCTAAAACCAGGAAGTAATCGTGCATGTGTTCATTTGACAGAGCATTAGTGATTGCTTTGGAATATATTTGATACAATATTTTCCAGTTTTTTTTTTCTCTGTTTTTGCATTACACACAAATAGTACTTTATTACATGAAATGAACAGTTGAAGTTCCCTTTGAGGTGTATTATACTGAGTTACAATATCATATTCTACATATTGTTTGATGTTTTATTGTTCTGTGTTGTGATGTGATTGTATTGGCTACTATTATTATTATTAGTATTGTTACAGTAAAGTGTTATTTTTATATTCAACTTCTGGTCTCCTGTATATCCTCACTCTAGATATTTTCCTCCCTTTGGGTCTAGAACTGGTTTAGTGTATATTTACATTGGAAGCACAAGTATTACATATTGTGTGTGTGTGTGTGTGTGTGATCAATCAATTATCAGTCCCTTAGAAATTTTTGCACTAATGTTGTATTGCTGCACAAATCACCACTCATGTTTTTTACAATGTTACTGAAGGTCGTGCAACGTACAATGAACAATGTCTACATCAGGGTGAGTTTAGGCAAACTGCAAGAAAACAAATACAATGGAAAAGTGTACCTTTAGAATAAAAAAAAAATCCCATATAAACAGTCAGCCAACTGGATCCCATTAAAATCCTATAGGAATGATCCTACAGGATATTTATGTCTTGTCCTACAAGACTATTCCTATCAGAATCCTATAGGAACGGTTCCAAAATATGATAGAAAATCCAATTAGAATCCTGTACAGTTTTCTTATTGGAATCCTTTAGGATTTTTTGACAAGGGTGATATACAATATTCAGTTTGTGCTGTTCTGACTCAATCAAAATTATGTTTAAAAATTACTTTCTGTTTTACTATGTGTTTGTATAGACCATAACGCATAAAAGTGCATTAATGGGAACATTAAAGAAAGTTCTTTAAAAAAGTAACTAAAAAGTTACTTTTAACAGTAATGCATATTTCTTAGTAACTAGCACAACACTGGTGTTGTCATAACGTTCACCTTGGAGATTGAAAATGTTTCTTTTTTTGAGACCCCAGGAGCCCAAATTCAGACCCAGAACAATAAAACCCACAGAAGAGGTGGGAGTTCAAAGGAAAAATCTTCATATTACCAAACTGCAGGGAGAGGAAGAGTAGATATAAGTCATGATCTGCAAGATTAACCACAATCTGATGTGATCCGACCACCTCAGAGAAAACCAGTGTTGAGCTGCTGCAAGAGCTTTTGAAGCACAGCAGCTGTGGTCAAAGAGTTCTCGTGTGTTCGGAGCGGGATCGCGAATCATTTGAGTCAGTTTGGGGATCGCGAATCATTTGAATCAGTTCGGCAGTTCGGAGCGGGATCGCGAATCATTTGAGTCAGTTCGGCAGTTCGGAGCGGGATCGCGATTTATTTGAGTCAGTTCGGCAGTTCGGAGCGGGATCGCGAATCATTTGAGTCAGTTTGGAAGTTCGGAGCGGGATCGCGAATCATTTGAGTCAGTTTGGGGATCGCGAATCATTTGAGTCAGTTTGGGGACCGCGAATCATTTGAGTCAGTTCGGCAGTTCGGAGCGGGATCGCGAATCATTTGAGTCAGTTTGGGAGTTCGAAGCGGGATCGCGAATCATTTGAGTCAGTTCGGGGATCGCGAATCATTTGAGTCAGTTCGGGAGTTCGGAGCGGGATCGCGAATAATTTGAGTCAGTTCGGGAGTTCGGAGCGGGATCGCGAATCATTTGAGTAAGTTTGGTATTTCGGAGCGGGATCGCGAATCATTTGAGTCAGTTTGGGGATCGCAAATCATTTGAATCAGTTCGGGAGTTCGGAGCGGGATCGCGAAGTTCGCGAATCATTTGAATCGGTTCGTGAGTTTAAACTGAGTTCGCGAATCATTTGTGTCAGTTTGGGAGATCGGAGCGTGTCTCTACTGTGGAGTCGCTGGCTTTCAGTCAGCTCCTTAGCATGATAACATAGATTTTTTAAACCGCATATATATGTATGTATGGTATGTATGTTTCTCGAAATTGATTCTGAATAATTCAGATTGCTTTCATTTATTTATTTCAAAATGTTCTGGGTTATGTTGTCCATTGTTGATAGTTTTCATACTTAAGCTGTGAAAGGAACATGTTTAAGGGCTCAACACAACAGCTTTTATGATGCAGAAGCCACTTTAGTTTTTATTCTGAATATATTATTCAGGTGTTTTGTTATTTATTTCAGAAATCCTTGTGATATACAATATTCAGTTTGTGCTGGTCTGACTCAATCAAAATAGTGTTTAAAAATTACTTTCTGTTTTACTTTGTGTTGTATAGACCATAACGCATAAAAGCGCATTAATGGTAACATTAAAGAATGTTCTTTAAAAAAAGTAACTATTGTTATGATTCTTACATGTTTCGTACATAATCTTCACAAATGCACACCACTTTATGAATTCTGAAGTTGAAATGTCAAATCTAAATGAAATTAAATGAATTAAGAACTACACCATGGTCACATGACTTCAACTTCACCTCCATTAAGCTTCAGCTCATTTATGTTGAACGTTCGAGTAAGAATAGTTAACAAGAGTGTGATTATAAACACAACAAGGCTGTAAAAGCATCTAGTTAGTAGCTGATTTTATCTGTTCTGCCTGGATGATATTTAAATCCACCCACAACTTCTGTAGTCCCACTTAGACACTTGTGAACAAAAAAGAAAAAAAGGTATAACTGGTATATATTTTGTTGTAGAATAAACCATGAAAATATCTTGAGCTTTGTTCACCACAAACCTTATTTCAGACACTGAACCCAAAACCAGCCACAGACTTTAGGACGAAGGACCTTCCTAGTGTTCAAAAACACGTACAAATTAGACGTGACCTAAAACTTTACAGCCTACTGAATGGGACTGAACAAATAAAATATGGCATTTACAGTATGTTGATTCATGCAGTGCTAGAATCATAAACGAATCAGTGCTGGCCTCATTAAATATTCATGTGCTAAATGATTAAGCATCAACAGTCGAAAATGTTGACGAACACACGTTAAATGCACAAGTGTTTCATAAGCAGTGATTCAAAAAGGTCGAGTGTTTGTGACATTGTGCATTAACCTCATGAATAGCAAATGAGAAAATTAACTCATAGTTTTTCCAAAATGTATCAAAACCTACTGACTCTTATAATTAATTAACCAATTAGCATTCTTGAAATTTTTTGTTCCAGTATAAATTGTTTAATAAATATTAATGTCGAATAATGTCCTTTAAAACAAGATACATATACTAGATTTTTTTTACGATGTTCACATTTTTTTTTTTATTATCTGCAACCTAATCACTTTTTGTCTTTTTAAATCATTTTTTTCAGTTCATTTTACAGTTAAGTATGTAGGCATAGAAAAATAGTGTTTTTCAAAAAAATGTTTTGCTATCTAAACAGTGTAGTTTCTATTTGATTTTACAACGTACTTCTTTCTCTATCTTTTTTTTGATCCCCAGGTACTGTAAATCCTGGGTTGTTTTAACAATTGCAAGTGTAAAACTGTCCAGTGAAAATGTTGCTCGGGCCTAAGGCCATCCGAGGATCAGGATAAGTTTGTTTCTTCATCAGATTTGTAGAAATGTAGCACTTCATGTCGTGTCTCATCAATGGATGCTCTGCAGTGAATGGGGTGCCGTCAGAATTAATGACAAGTTGCTGTCTAATATAACACCCAGATTTTTAACTGTAGAGGATAGTAACAGTAAATTCATCAAGTTGCAAATCTGTAGTAGAAAATTATTAGTCATGCCAATCTTTTTAAATTTTTTAACACACTCTGTTAGTTTAGATAATTTAGAAGTTTTATCTGCGTCTCGTTGAGATATATAGCTGAGTATCATCAGCATAACAGTGGAAACTAATCCCAATTTTTTTTTTTTTATAATATTACCAAGGGGCAACATGTATATTGAAAATAGAAGGGGACCTAGGACGGATCCTTGTGGCACTCCATATTTTACTGGTGATAAATGAGATGACTCCCCATTTAAATAAACACAATGGTAGCGATCGGACAGGTAGGATTTAAACCATCTTAGAGCCTGCCCTTGAATACCTGTATAGTTTTGTAATCGATCTATGAGTATGTCAATGATCTATGGTGTCGAACCGCAGCAGTAAGATCAAGTAAACTGGAAATGAGATGCAGCCTTGATCTGACGCAAGAAGCAGGTCATTTGTAATTTTAACAAGTGCCGTTTCTGTGCTATGGTGGAGCCTGAAACCTGACTGAAATTCTTCATACAGATCTTTTTATTGCAGGAAGGTGCTCAATTGAGCAGACACAAACTTTTTCTAAAAAATTTGACATAAATGGAAGATGTGAAATAGGCCTATAATTTGCCAGTACACTAGGATCTAGTTTCTTAATAAGAGGCTTGATAACCACCATCTTGAATGGTTTTGGGACGTGACCTAAAGATAACGAAGCGGTTCTTCGGCTACAGTAACAGCTCTTCAGTAATTTAGTGGGTACAGGATCTAATAAACATGTTGTTGGTTTAGATACAGTATAAGTTTATTTAGCTCTTCCTGTCCTATATTTGTAAAGCACTGCAGTTTATCTTTGGGTGCGATGGGATGAAACTGAAGTGTTAGACGCTGTAGAATCTACATTCGCTATTGTATTTCTAATGTTATCTATTTTTATCAGTGAAGAAATTCATAAAGTCATTACTATTTAACGTTGGGGAATATTTGAATCAGGTGGCGTCTGGTTACTTATTTGTTAAATTTAACCTTGATTGTTTTGATTATTTTTCTATGAGTTTGTGGATATGTTCTGCCCTCACAGTTGTTAGAGCCTGTCTATAGCTGGATATACTTCAAAGTTAGCTTTTCTCCATTTGCGTTCAAGACTACGAGTTTCTTTCTTGAGAGAGTGAGTATTACT
>NW_020526006.1:0-49260 GCF_003368295.1 Carassius auratus | reverse complement strand
TATTGTCTGCTTAGTGTTTGTCAATTGCATCACAAGCTGAAATATATTTTGATGACTTATAGCATGTAATTTACATTCATGGCTCTTAAAGCTAGGGTAGATTTTTATTTTTTCTAAGAAACCAAATCAATAGTGTAAGTGGTCTAAATGTATTCTGTGGAAGGCAAATAAATAGTTAATGATTACATTCAGTGATTACTATAGTGCATCATATCCTATACTTACACATTTTCTTATTCAAATATTTCTTACAGAGAGTGTCCAGAAAACATCAAAAGAGACGGGGCAAATACTGCAGCAGCCACTGCCTTTTGTTTAAAATATGCCCCAGCAGAGCCGTCGCAAGGAGGGTGAGAGGCCCTGTGCAAAGTTGATGTGCGAGGCCCTCTACAATTTTGGCGTGTGTATGTGTGTGTGTGGTGGGGGAGGTTGCTGTAGCAAGGCAAGGCAAGTTTATTTATATAGCAAATTTCGAACAAAATGGTAATTCAAAGTGCTTTACATAAAATGAAGTAAAATAATCATGAAGAACAAAAGTAAAACAAGCAATTTTAAAACTTTGGAAATTATTTAAAAATTGACTTGAATTTAAAACAGTTAGAAATAGAAAATGATCTTACAGTTAATACATAAAATACAGTGCAATCAGGTCGGACATCGCACAGTGCTCATTCAATAAATGCACAGCTAAACAGATGAGTTTTGAGTCTAGATTTAAATGTGACTAGTGTTTTAGCACATCTGATCTCTTCTGGAGGCTGATTCTGGAAGCAATGTATTTTGGTCCTAGGTCTTTGAGTGACTTCTAGACAAGTAGAAGTACTTTAAAATCAATCTTAAATGTAACTGGAAGTTAATGAGGACTGGTGTGATATGCTCAGATGTTCTAGTCAGAATCCTGGCAGCAGTGTTCTGGATGAGCTGCAGCTGTCTAATGGTCTTTTTGGGAAGGCCGGTGTGGAGCCTATTACAATAGTCCACCCTGCTGGTGATAAAGCATGAACAAGTTTCTCCAAGTCTTGGCTGGAAACAAAACATCTTATTCTTGCAATGTTTTTTAAATGATAGTATGCTGATTTAGTTACTGCTTTGACATGACTACTGAAACTAAGGTCTGTCTCCAGAATCACACCACGTTTCCTGTCTTGATTTTTAGTTGTTAGACCCCTAGAGTCAAAGTATGCATTCACCTTAAAAACTTCATCTTTGTTTCCAAATGCAATGACTTCAGTTTTTTCCTTGTTTAACTGAAGAAAGTTCTGGCACATCCAGCTATTAATTTCATCAATGCATTGGCAGAGGGAGTCAGTGGGCTGTATTCATTTGGAGATAAGGCTAGGTAAATCTGGGTATCATCAGCATATCTGTAATAGGCAATTAGGTTCTTTCTCATTATTTTACTTAGAGGAAGCATATACAGGCTAAACAAGAGCGGTGCAAGAATTGAACCTTGTGGGTCTCCACATATCATGGATGTCTACTTAGACTTATGCTCTCCTAGACTCACATAATGATCGCTCCTTTTTAAGTATGACCTGAACCATTTGAGTACCATCCCAGAAAGCCCGACCCAGTTTTCCAGTCTCTCTAGTAGTATGTTATGATCGACAGTGTCAAACGCAGCACTGAGATCTAGCAATACCAGCACTGATATATTGCCAGAGTCACAATTTAAGTTAATATAATTTATTATCTTAATGAGTGCTGTCTCTGTGCTGTGATGCGGTCTGAAACCAGATGTTTAAGTGTTTATTCAGCTGATTAAAAACTACCTTTTCTATAATTTTGCCTATAAAAGGAAGATTAGATATTGGTCTATAATTGCTCAAAATGGTGTTATCAAGATTGCTCTTTTTCAGGAGGGGCTTAACAACTGCAGTTTTCAGGGAGTTTGGAAAAGTCCCAGAGAGAGATTTACTTCTAAACAGTTAAGCACACTTTTGAAAAAAGATGTGGGAAGTGTGTCAATATAGCAAGTTGATGATTTTAGTTGCTGCACTATGTCTTCCAAAATGTTGTTTGTTTTCTTACTGACTATTATTGGAGCAATATCATTAATAACATTCTTAACTTTTGAGTTGAAGGAATCAAGGAGAATATCAACAGAGTCGGCAAAAAATACTTGGTGTTAAAGATATGGCCTCCGTAAATAGTACACTAGTGTTCTTGTTAGGGCTGCACTATTAATTGCATGCAATTGTCATGCATGTCTCGTCAGTAAAGCTGGTTCTGTGATTAGCGGTGATTAGCGGTTGATGTCAATAACCTGCTTTCAAATGGAGCCGCACTTAAAAGACAGAGCCGTAGTTTGCTGACAAGCTACGCAATATCGCGTTCATAACCGCATGAGATTCTTCTGCGATTTTGAACGCAATAATGCACCACTTGTCAGCGAACTACGGCTCTGGTTATTAAGTGCGGCTACATTTGAAAGCATATCCTTCTGACAGAGACAGTTCTAGAGTAAGTGGTAGCAGAGATCAATATATCAAAGAAAATACAGAAGTGATCAGATAGTACTACGTCCTTAATAACAATGAATGAAATGTTTAGAGCCCTACTGATGATTACATCTAGAGTGTGTCCACCTTTGTGTGGGTCCATGCACATGCTGAATCAAGTCAAAGGTATTTAGAACTGTTATCATTTCTTTTGTAGTTTTGTTTTCTGCATTGTCTATGTGAAAATTAAAATCCCCTGCATTAGCAAAACAGTCAAACTCTGAGGAAATCATTGATAACGTTTCTGTTACCTCAACAAATGCTGAAGAGTATTTTGGAGGCCTGTAAATAATAATAAAAAGAATGTGTTGAGCACCTTTTAGCACAATCCCTAAATATTCAAAAGACAAGTCATGACCAAATGACACTTGTTTGCATTGATAGACATCTTTAAAAAAGCAGCTCCACCTCCACCTCTCCTAACAGTCCTGCAAACACTCATGGAAGTGAAGTTAGGAAGGACTGCTTCATTGAGGACTGTTGAACTGCAGCTGTCCTCTAGCCATGTTTCATTTAGAAACATAAAATCCTAATTGTTTGTGGTTATAAAGTCATTGATTACAAAATGATTAAATTTTTTAGTGAGCGAATGTTTAAAGATGCTAACTTGATGGCAGTGCTTTATGTCATTACATCAGTTTTAGTTTGATGCATATTAGATGAGTTTGCCCTTCGGCTTAAGATGGCCTTAAACTTTCTGTCACATGATAAAAGTGAAATCGAGAAAGCTACAGGCACACTGGGTTCCCACTTGTTCTTTAAACATTTGTGAATGTTGCGGTTATTATAGCAGGGACCCGACACATATCACTGAGAGCTTCTATCAGTTGTTTTTGGTTCACCTTCAGCAGATTGAGGGTTTGGGGCCTGCTGTTGCTGCAGCGGTCTGAGAGCTCTCACAGGAGCAGGGCCCCCAGGCTTTGATGTTTTGGGACCCTGCTGTTTTCTTGTTGACATTTGCGGGCTTGCAGCGAATGAGTGAGAGAGTTTAGTCCAAGCATACACCAATTCTACCATTTTCAGTGAAAAGCACAGAAGTGGAGATGCTGGAGAGAGGAATAATGTGTCTGGTGAGATGGGTTGTGTCTCTGGTGTTTCTTGTGGCTGTGATATGTTGTCTTGGCTTCCCCCGGCTGTCTTCAAGAAAGTCATCCTTGAGTGCTGAGTCTTGTATCTGTTTTGATACATCACAGTCTGTCTGTGAGGAGCTCTGAGGGCAGGTCTCTTCCGGGATGGTGTCCATCAGCAGTGCTTTTTGTGGCTGCATGGTGTTATCAGTTGGGAGTGGTCCACTGATGAACGACTGAACTTGGAGTCTTCAAAGTGTTTGAAAGAGTTCACTGAAGTCCTTCTTAAGGATGTTTGACTGCTTTTTGAGAGTATCATTCTTCCCCACATGGATTGATAATTAGATTTGTAGTCTTGTGCTTCATTTTCTGAAGTTCCTTGTTCACATAAGAGACCGTTGCTTGAGGAAGGCAGCATGTTATTGTAGTCCTGCTACGGATGTTTCTGATAATAGAGTCACCCACTATCAGAGTCCTAGGCTCGGCTACGCTCTGAGCTGAATGTCACTGTCTGTTAGTAACGGTGTTAGCTGCTAATCACATTTGGGGATTCCTCACCCGCATTCATTAATTCTTCAAATCTGTTTTCAAGATGTATAGTGGGAGGTAGAATACTGGTATTTACAAGCCTTGTCATAGTTGAATCTGGGGTAGAGAAAGCTACGGCAGCAATACGAGAAACTCATGACAATCTGATGTCTTGTGTTCCTCTGGGTCTTGCACCCTGTTTGTGCCATCGATTAGTGTGATGATCCGTTTCGGCTTGTTCCTCTACACTTGGTACAAACTGTTGAGATTCAGAAGATTCATGGGACTCACCGGCTGTATGCTGAGAGGGTCCATGACGACAGTCTGCTGAGTGTTTCGCCTGTTTTGGAAGTCCAGCAAGTAACTTTGTTTCAAGAATCACAATTCTTTTTAGAAGTTTGCAGCAGTTCATGCAACAAGTAGATCCAACAGGAGGCATTTTCTCTCTCTTCCATTTGAATGTAGGCAGTTGTTTTCCCATCTCCAGAATGTAAGCTGCTGGCAGTGGGAGGCAAAGTCTTCTTTTGTAGTATTATTCCAGTCAAAAAAAGTTTTTAGTTTTAGCGTTTGTGCCAAAAATATTTTGTTTGAGCACTGTGCTGATCTGCTGAAGTAAAAAATCGTAGAAAAAACTGAGAAAAGTACAGAAATAATAAGCGAAGCGCAGAACAGTAGGCTAGAACGTCCGAACGGTAGCAAAGCCAGAACCGCAACAAACTCAACTTTAACATGCATCTGTTCGATTGTGATGCCTTGCTCACTGACATGCTTGCGCACAAATCATGGCCACGCACTAGCTCATAAGGATCTACAATCATAATTATAATAAGTTAATAAGAATGCTTAAATTAGTTCTAGGCTTGTAGACAGTTATATATGAAGAGTTCAGATGGAAAGTGCGATCCAACATTTTCTTCTAAAATAATTATTTTCTCATCTTCCTATGTTTATGTTCAGTATTTCACTTTATTGGGAAAGAAAATAAACTGTTTATTGCTATTAAAGTGAAATTAAACGGTACTAGGTTTTTGCAGCTGAATTTTACATCTAAAATCAATTTGCACTATTTGAAAATAATATTTTCTTTTAAAATGTGAACTCTCACTCCTATTCGTATGTTTAATAGTCGAAAACGCAAATGTCTATTGTCACATTTATTTTATGTTTTACATGAATCATTAACCTATCACATTTTTTCAATTCAAAAGGGCGAAATTTCATAAAAGGTTGAGTAGTTTGCATCTCTAGATAGTCTATTATGTTTGGTCGCTGAACATTTCAATCATAAAACAGTTCTCTAATACCGTAGGCTACTGCTTACATTTTCCACAAACTCTAGTTATGTTGTGACAGTAAGACCCACATTCTTTGATATGATTGTCCATCTCGACCACTGAGGCAGACCAGCCTAGAGCCTTGCACGGACCTCAAATTTAAGCCCTATCCCTAGACCTAGATTTTTTTTTTAATGGCCAAGCGGCCAGTGCCAGACAGTGAACCTATGGATCAGTTTAGCCTTCTTAAATCATCACGACTTGCCTAAAATAAAATCTATAGATATATAAAACAGTTCAAGTATGTTTAAGAATTAAACCGAGATAAATGTGCGCTATATCCAGTAGTTTGTGCGGAGAGTGCAAGCAAAAGCGTGCTGGCCAGTGCAATCACTTGCATTTTTTTCAGTGGATATGCAGTAATTTTTGCTCATAAAGGTAAGAGTAATACATCATTCGTAATTGTAAATTGTCTACTTTTATTTGTGTGCAATCACATTATCAACAAATCGTTGTGCTTTTATAAAAAAAAAAGAAAATAGTCATGATGCGCTTTCTACCGTCTCGTCTTGAACAGGAGCACTTAACAAAAATGAACCAAAGCTCAGTGAATACATGACTCACGGACGTGACAAATAAATCTATAGAAAACTTTAAATGACTACTTAACAAAATACAACACATCAGAAACAAAAACTCATTCATTATAAAGATAATCCATAAAGATGAACTTTTCTCTTAAGGCTTGTAAAATTAAGAGTTGGCGAGTCAGGATTAGCAACATCATCCTTGCTACACCAACTCAGAAAACTATTTATTAGTAAATAATTCAATCTCATTCCTATTTACCCCATGACTCATTTATGGTAATAATTTTTTGAAGATGCTTTATGTCAAGCTTAAGCCTATTGCGTGCATTTAAAAGCAGAACACTGTGATGCTGCGGGACACTTAACACTGTTAAGCCGCTATTGACAGTCATGTTAGCACGGTCTCGTGTTGTTTCCCTCAGTGCGGCAATTTTTTCATCACTAATTGATGGATGTCTTAAATATAAAAATAAGGAGAAGCCTTAAACAGGCCTAAGGACAGCCCGCATCTGAACTATGATGTGGAAATTGGCCCGAAACCCGGCCTGGAGTGTAAAAAAAGTCAGGGTGAAATGCAGGGCTCTAGACCATTTAAAAGTTAAACTTTATAACTTTTTGTCGTCCTATCAACAAACAGCTTTACTCATTCTTATACTTAGAGTCTTGTACTGTCTATCCGCTATGACTATTTTAGTCTACCAAAGGACAAGATGGGTGGAAAAAATAGTAATAAAAATGAGATATAAATGACATAAAATGCAGGCCAGGAGCGAGGCCCTCTAGAGGTGTGAGGCCTAGTGAAGTTGCACGCTTTGCACAGCCCTTGCGACGTTACTGTGCACCAGACAGGGTGGGTGGAGGCAGGAAAAAAAGAAAGATGTTAATAAAATGTATGTTTTCAAAACTATTCAGTTCCAATAATGTTGATGTTAAAAGGTAATTATTTTGTAAATGTTCTGTTCCATGTTAAATGTAAATGATACAACATGTGAATAAATAAATCATATTTGTTATAATCCAGTTCATCTCTTAGTCATTTTTCTGATAAAACCACAAAACATTTGTGTATTCCATTTTCAGACAGTCTGACGTTAGATTCTGACGTCAAAAAGATTTTCATTTTCATCCAAAATGCAACGTCTGACCAACATAGCAGACTGACGTCAGTCTGACGTTGGGTTCAGACGTCAACCAGATTTTCATTTTGATCCAAAATGCAATATCTGACTAACGTTGGAGATTGACGTCTGTCTGACGTTGGGTTCTGACGTCAACCAGATTTTCATCCGAAATGCAACGTCTGACCAACGTAGCAGACTGACGTCAGTCTGACGTTGGGTTCAGACGTCAACCAGATTTTCATTTTGATCCAAAATGCAATATCTGACTAACGTTGGAGATTGACGTCAGTCTGATGTTGGGTTCTGACGTCAACCAGATTTTCATCCGAAATGCAACGTCTGACCAACGTAGCAGACTGACGTCAGTCTGACGTTGGGTTCAGACGTCAACCAGATTTTCATTTTGATCCAAAATGCAATATCTGACTAACGTTGGAGATTGACGTCAGTCTGACGTTGGGTTCGGACGTCAACCAGATTTTCATCCGAAATGCAACGTCTGACCAACGTAGCAGACTGACGTCAGCCTGACGTTGGGTTCTGACCTAAACCAGATTTTCATTTTCATTCAAAATGCAACGTCTGACCAACGTTAGAAATCGGCGTCAGCCTGACGTTGGGTTCTGACGTCAACCAGATTTTCATTTTCATTCAAAATGCAACGTCTGACCAACGTTGGAGATCGACGTCAGTCTGACGTTGGGTTCTGACGTCAACCATATTTTCATTTTCATCCAAAATGCAACGTCTGACCAACGTTAGAAATCGACGTCAGCCTGACGTTGGGTTCTGACGTCAACCAGATTTTCATTTTCATCCAAAATGCAACGTCTGACCAACGTTGGAGATCGACGTCAGCCTGACGTTGGGTTCTGACGTCAACCAGATTTTCATTTTCATCCAAAATGCAACGTCTGACCAACGTTGGAGATCGACGTCAGCCTGACGTTGGGTTCTGACGTCAACCAGATTTTCATTTTCATCCAAAATGCAACGTCTGACCAACGTTGGAGATCGACGTCAGCCTGACGTTGGGTTCTGACGTCAACCAGATTTTCATTTTCATCCAAAATGCAACGTCTAACCAACGTTAGAAATCGACGTCAGCCTGACGTTGGGTTCTGACGTCAACCAGATTTTCATTTTCATCCAAAATGCAACGTCTAACCAACGTTAGAAATCGACGTCAGCCTGACGTTGGGTTCTGACGTCAACCAGATTTTCATTTTCATCCAAAATGCAACGTCTAACCAACGTTAGAAATCGACGTCAGCCTGACGTTGGGTTCTGACGTCAACCAGATTTTCATTTTCATCCAAAATGCAACGTCTAACCAACGTTAGAAATCGACGTCAGCCTGACGTTGGGTTCTGACGTCAACCAGATTTTCATTTTCATCCAAATTTCAACGTCTGACCAACGTTAGAGATCGACGTCAGCCTGACGTTGGGTTCTGACGTCAACCAGATTTTCATTTTCATCCAAAATTCAACGTCTGACCAACGTTAGAAATCGACGTCAGTCTGACGTTGGTTTCTGACGTCAACCAGATTTTCATTTTCATCCAAAATTCAACGTCTGACCAACGTTAGAAATCGACGTCAGTCTGACGTTGGGTTCTGACGTCAACCAGATTTTCATTTTCATCCAAAATTCAACGTCTGACCAACGTTGGAGATCGACGTCAGCCTGACGTTGGGTTCTGACGTCAACCAGATTTTCATTTTCATCCAAAATTCAACGTCTGACCAACGTTGGAGATCGACGTCAATATGACGTTGGGTTCTGTCGTCAACCCGATTTTCATTTTCAACCAAATTACAACGTCTGACCAACGTTGGGATCCAATGTCAGCATGACGTTATATTGACGTCCGGTGCCTGCTGGGTATGTCCTGACAGTAGAATATGAGACAGATAATCTGTGAAAAAAATCAAGCTCCTCTGGCTCCTCCCAGTGGTCCTATTGCCATTTGCAAAAAAGTGATCCGCTCCCGGTAAAAATACACCAATCAGAGCAGCGGTCAGTAACTTTGTTTGTGTTCAAAATGTAGAAAAATGTATATAATTAGCGAGTACACCATGAATCCATTTTCCAAACCGTGTTTTTGGCTTGTCCTGAATCACTAGGGTGCACCTGTAATAAGTGTTTATATTCGGACTATTTTAGATTGCTTCAGGGATACCGCGGCGGAGTAATACCTTTGTAATTCTTCATAGACATAAACAGAGAGAAGTAGTTCCGGCTACAATGTTCTTCCGCAAGACGCAAGCAGTTTTGTTTATTAACCGCTAGAGCGTCAAAAGTTCCCTACCGCAGCTTTAAGAGAAAAAAAAAAAACTGAAACCATTTCCTTACTATTTCCCTTGACATTGATGAATGGAAAAAAATAAAATAATCTACACCCTTGTGCTTAACAATGTTGCTTTCATTTTATACTGTAAAACAAAATGCAATGATAAAAAAAAACAAAAAATAAAAAAAAACAGTAATATAAAGAAATATTGTAACATTTTTTTTTTTTTTTTTTTCGGCCATTTTTATATATTTTAAGATACAATTTATTCCTTTGTTTGGAACGCTGGATTTACTGCAGCCATTACATAAACATTATAAATGTCTGTCCTGTCACTTGAATTTTTTTTTTTTTTTTAAGTATTTAAACAGTTTAGTGTACTTGGAAATGGAAATGTCGCAGTACAGGAAGTCCTGGCTGTAATACTGTGACTCTGTTTGTCTAGATCACAGGTGTTTGTCCACATTTCTTCTTCATAAATGCCCATATGACAAAACTGGGGTACTTGGAACACACAGGGCAGTGGACACAAGCATTTGGACAGCTCTCAACATGTTTGTCATCAAATGAGCCATTATCACAGGTACAGTCCATCTCTCACAGGCAACAGAGTGTATCCAGTATACAGTAATATATACAGTAACTACACTGTATTTAGACCACAGTTTTTATGCTTCAACTGTTTTGACACAGCCCTTTCTCTGTTTCTCTGTTCTTTATTCAGTACAGAAGCTCTAGTGGTGTTGGTTGTGTTCTGGAAGACCTGAGGGACACAACGGCCACCATGCACATCTGCATCCTGTATGTGGCTGAGAGGTGGGTGATTTAACACACAAACACAGCCAGACCCTTTAACTGCAGTGATGGTCAGTGTCATGGGACTATGTGCGTGCAGGGTGAAACCTGGGTCAGGAACTGTTTCCTGCTCTGGGTCTCACTCTCATTTCTTAGACAGCTAGGCAGTCCGTGCACAACTGGCTATTTTCTTACAGTACATGCTAACCTTGACAACATATAGGCCCTGTGTGACACATTTGTGAGTCTGGCTGCAGGTTAAGAAAAAAGATTTTAGTCTGTTTTGTTTTCATGCTGTTCACTGGATCTTCCTTAGCCAGCAGAAATTCTTCTAGAATGTGTTAAATTGTGCTTTAATTAAGCATCAGACCCCATCACTTTGTTATAACTCGGCGAACCTCCTTTTTCCATTCAGAGCACAATGAGCCCTGGCAAAAAGGAATTTGTCCTTTGTTATGATTAGATTCATCCGTTTGATCGCAGTTGAAACGGTACGAGAATCAAAGCTTGGCACTGTCTTCCTTTTTTCTCTCTTACACCTCATTCTGCTCATCTCGCAGGCTTAAACATTGTAGCCATGGCAATGAGAGTTTGGGATGAAAAGAACCCATAATTTTGCAGCGGGATTAATTCTGAAACATAAGATGTGCTGCGTGAAATCCTTGTCAAAACCCCGCAAATTCTCCGCTGGCCGGCAGATCCGTTGCGCTCAGCTCTGTGTACCGTGTGATTTGACAATGTGGTCGTTTTTTGACTTATTTCTCCAGACTATTGACATGTTGACACAAAGTGGTTTTGCAGACAGACAGTGCCCATATTTCAATCAACATTAACCGAGACATTGGACAGAGGTAGAGTGGTAAAAGCAGAAGTGACATGTAGAGACACATCACCAGACAACTATAATTTCTGCCTGATGCCAGCTGGGAGCTCCAAGAGCAGAATAAACATTTAGCGTAGCGGGAGAAAACGGAGACGGTAGTCAACGACTGAAAAACTGCCCTGCTGAGTAAGCTTTTATTTTTGGATTTTCCATGATTATATGGAAACTACTTCCATTTGTATTATTGGAGGCTATCATGAGATGGCTCATCCACAAAAGAGATCATGTGCTACAGGAATGATTTCTGAGGGAAAACAGGGTCTTGCAGTTGTTGCAAAACCATAGGCAACAGAGTCAAATATATTTACTCAAATAAACAAATAATAATAAAGCAGTTTTGAATTTGTGTGGTGGTACAAGTTGTTTCTTTGTTTCAGTCCAGTGAGTTCATAAGTTCACTGCTGTTCAGTAATTTACTCTTGAAGTGATTTTAGTATAAGATTTATTCACAGCTTATGACTCAATAAATGCACTTTGCCTATTAATACAATTATTATTGCCTAGCTTAAAGCAATCTTGACAGTTGACCAGGGCGTTCCAATAAAACAGAGACAAATAAACCCCAACAAATCATGAAGATTGTACATTATGCTTTTTCTCATTGGAATTCTGAGTGATGATCTGAATGTTGTGCTTACTATTGATTCTATAAGTAGTTTAATCATGACAGCAACATCATGAAAGTAGGTATAGGAATAATAATAATAACCCTACAGCTGAAGTTAAGAAGGCAAATATTCCACTCCAGCCACATTTGAATTATCTCTGTGTATTATAATGCAGGCCTTGCAGACAGACCTCTCCACCTCTGTGTCGGGATCCAGATGTATGTGACGTTAAAGGTGAGAGCATCTGTATTCAGCAGGGAGCTTTAGGCTCCAGACAGTCATCAGGGAAGTTTGGGAGCTCATATCCCCTGGATGAAAACTGTGTGTGATGCAGCTTTACTGCAGATTCAACTCTAAATCTACCAAACAAAGACAGGGGTTAACTGTTGAGAAAGAGCAGGCTTGGCTACTGAGGTACACCTTCCATTCGTACACTCAGTTTCTTAAAAATAAAGTGTGTGAAGGAAATGAGGAGCAATTGATAAAGACCAGCATCGGTCCAAGTGGAGTTTCAGCGCTGAGGTTATTTTTGCCATACGTAAGACGCTGAGCTCAGCAGAAAACATGTTGAAGTAGACTATGAAGCTATTTATCAACCCTATCCTTTGAAATGTCGCAATGTTTTTCATCGGTTTTGCTCCATTTCACTTCTTAAAATAAAATAAATAAATAAATAAATATAAAGATGGAATTAACTGCTCATACATTGTTTGAAGTAAGGAATTTGTCGGGAATGGTACGGTGATGGCAATATTATAAAATATATTTAGATTCAGATAATTCAGATGATTACAGCTACACTATGGTGTTTGCTTTTAGTTCTGTGTAGTTTAATTACTTTTTAATTGAACGCTGTTACCACTTCAGGGAGAAAAAAAGATAGTTATAATAAAATGTAAAAATAGTAGTGAGGTTAAGTCTAAAAACAGTTGGAAATAGTAAGTTCAAAAAGTAACAGAATGAGATATGGAAACAAAAGGTCAGGAATAAACGGAGATAAAAAAAAAGTCGAATAATAGACTTAGTCTAATTTTTTATGAATAAATTCAGATACAAAGAAGGCTACAAAGAATCTGCAGTATAAAAGTGAACTTCATCAATAACTTCAATCTTTTCTGGTGCCATAAATAACAAACTTGGTGCGAGAGTGCTAAAGGCCAATATGTATTTCTCCCTCCGTCATCCTTCAGTACTGTGTGTCAATCCATTCAACCTGAATGCTACACACACACACCTGGACAAAGTATGAGTGATGACAGGACTTCTTATCAGTTTCCGAGTCAACATGTGGTTGACACATCCTGCAAGGACACTGATAACACCACACAGGCACAACAAGCACTGCTCATGGACAACATCCTGGCTGAGCCCTGCCCACCGAGCACATCACAGACAGACTGTGATGTATCAGAACAACTCCAAGAATCAGCACCCAAGGACGACTTTCTGGAAAACAGCCAGGGAAGCCTGGACAAAATATAACAGCCACAGGAATCACCGGAGCCAGAGCCATCTCACCAGACACATTATCCCTCTCTCCAGCAGCTTCACTTCTAAGCTTCTCACAGAAAATGGAGTAACTGGTGTATCCTTGGACCGAAGTCTCCCACTGCTTTTCTACAAGCCCACAGATGTCAACTAAAATATGGCGGGCCCCCCAATCACTAAAGCCTGTAGGCCCAGCTCATCCTCCTCTTCCTGCCCCAAACCCTGCCCCATCTGCTCTAGGTGAACCAAAAACAACTGATAACAGCTCTCAGGGATATTTGTCAGTGCCCCACTATGATAGCAGCAACATTCACAAATGTTTACAGAACAAGGGGGGAACCCAGTGTGCCTATAGCATTCTCTATTTCTGTTTGATCACATTATAGAAAGTCTAAGGCCTTCTCAAACCTTACCGCTGACCCATCTAATCTGCGGCCTATTATGCATCAAACTAAGATTACTGTAAAGACACAGTAGTACCATCAAGTTAGCATTTTTAAACATTTGCTCACTAAAAAATAAATCATTTCTGACCAATAACTTAATAACCACAAGCAACCTGGATTTTATGTTTCTAAATGAAACATGGCTAAAAGTCAGCTTCAGTGTAACAATCCTCAATAAAACAACCCATCTTAACTTTACTCTGTCTGCAGAGCTTTTCGGAGAGGTGGAGGTGTAGTTGCTCTATTTTAAAGATTTTTATCAGTGCAAGCAAGTGTCAATTGGTCAGTACTTGTCTTTTGAATATCAAGGTATTGTGCTCAAAGGTGCTCCAAGCATTCTGTTTGTCAGTATTCACAGGCCAATCTCCAGCTTTTGTTGAAGAGTTCACAGAACTGTTATAAATGATTTCCTCAGAGTTTGACTGTTTTGCTTTTGTTTTTTGTTTTTTTTACACATTTGAACTGATTCAGCATATGCATGGACCCCCCCCCCCCACCCCCCACAATCGTGGACACACTCTGGATCTAATCATCAGTAGTTGTCTAAACATTTCATCCATTGTTATTAAGGATGTAGCACTATCTGATCACTTCTGTGTTTTCTTTGATATATTGATCTCTGCCACCACTGGATCTAGATCTGTCTCGGCCAGAAAGAGATGCATTAACAAAAACACTAGTTTGTTTTTTAAGGAGGCTACGGGCCCTATTTTAACGATCTGAAACGCAAGTGTCAAAACGCGAAGCGCAAGTAACTTTGCGCCCGGCGCAAATCTAAAATGGGTTGGTCTGAAGTAGCTTCATTATTCATAGGTGTGGTTTGGGCGTAACGTGAAATAAACCAATCAGAGCGTCATCCAACATTCCCTTTAAAAGCAGGTGCGCAAGTTCCATTATGGATTGCTATTATTATGGTGTATTTACCAGGCGCACGCCAGGAGCGGTTCACAGCCGAGGAGACTGATGTTCTTGTAAGAGCAGTGAAAGACAGAGAAGTTGTGTTGTATGGGGATGGGAGAAACCCACCCAAAATAGCGTCGGTTAAACAGGCGTGGGAGGAAATAGCCACAATTTGTCAGATGTCCTTATATACACATATGTCTTGCCACTATTTGGCCAACAGGTCTGATCCTTAATTACTACAATTAGCCTGAATAATTTGTAAGCTAGATTTATGCCTATTTTTTCACATCTTCGTGGCACACCACAATGATTTCCGTCATCTCACGTGTTAATATTTTTTAGTGTAACAATTTATGATTTGCAAAAATAACTGTTGCATCTGTGTAGATTACATGAGCAAAGTGTATGCGCGTTGTGCAGGCTATACATTATGGTCAAGCATGCGCCCTTAAAATAGCATAATGAACAACGCGCAACGCGCCACTGACTTTAGACTAGGTTTTTTCTGGTCAGTGGCGCAATTGTTTAATGGAACAACAAAATAGCACCAGGGATTGTTTGCGCCGGAACACGCCTCCTTTTTTGCGCCGAACCGCCCAGGGAGCGCAAGTTCATTCACTAGTTTAGCGACGTGCTTCTGTGGAGGAAAAAGCGCGGTTTGCGCGGGTGCAAAATAGGAATGACACATGCGTCGGTGTACAAAGTCAATTGCGCTGGGTGCAAGATAGGGCCCTACATCTTTAACACTAAACATTTTGCAGACTCTGTTGATCTTCTCCTTGATTCATTTAACTCAAAAGTTAAGATGGTTATTGAGGATATTGCTCCTGTAAAAGTCAGTAAGAAGAATGGCAGACAAAAATCACCTTGGAGAAAGTCAGCAGAAGTTCAGAGATTGAAAAGACAGTGCAGAAAAGCTGCACAGGTGTGGCAGAAGACCAAACTTGAAATTCATTATATAGCCTTTATAAAGAATTATAAATTCATGTATTCAATGTGAAACCAGCCAGAGCTAGAAATGGTGAATGCCTTACTTCTTTCTGGGACTTTTCCAAAATCCCTGAAAACCACAGTTGATAAGCCCCTTCAGAAAAATAACAATATTAATAACACCATATTGAGCAACTATAGACCAATTTCAAATCTTCCTTTTATAGGCAAGATTATTGAAAATGTATTTTATTAATCAGCTGAACAACTAATTGAAATCAAATGGAAAAGTATAAAAAGCATCGTCAGAATAGTCCATCAGCCATCAGTGGTTCAACCTAACGTTATGAAGCGACGAGAATACTTTTTGAATGATACCCAGGTTTACCTAGCCTTATCGACAAATGACTACAGCCCCATTGACTCCTTCTGCCAATGCACCGATGAAATTAATAGCTGGATGTGCCAAATCTTCCTTCAGGAGAAATGCAGCTCATACAGAATGCTGCTGCCAAGATTCTGACAGAAACATCTGAGCGTATCACACAGGTGATTACACTGGCTTCCAGTTATATTTAGGATTTTTTTTTAGAAAGTGCTTTTAATCATTTATAAATCACTCAATGGCCTAGGACCAAACATGGCAGATATTTTCATTGAATAGAAACCTAACAGACCACTCAGATCATTAGGATCGAGTCAATTAGAAATACCAAGGGTTCACACAAAACAAGGGGAGTCTGCTTTTAGCTATTATGGAATCAGCTTCCAGAAGAGAACAGATGTGCTAAAACATTAGCCACATTTAAATCTAGACTCAAAACTCAACTGTTTAGCTGCGCATTTATTGAATGAACACTGTGCTATGTCCAAACTGATTGCACTGTATTTTATATATAACCATTTCCTATTTTTAACAGTTTTAAATGAATTTTAAATCAATTATTAAATAATTCTAGAAGTTTTGAAATTCCTTGTTTTATTTTTGATTATTTTACTTCATTTTATGTAAAATGCTTTTATTTTATTTTATTTTATTTTATTTTGCAGGCAGCAGCATGCATTCGATTACGTACTGATTTTGTGTGTTGCCCAGCAATGGCAGAATAAATTAATAGCTGTGGTGGTGTTGTTGTTTTTGTTTTGTTTTTTAATTGCTGTTGATCTTACTGGTAGATAGGAGGTGGACAGAGTGTAAGAAAGAGGCTTGTAGGTGTCCAGGTGGGTGTTTGCACAGCAAGATTACAGCGTGACAAGTTGGTTTGGAGTGCTGAAATCCCGTCCCTGCCCAATCGCACTGATTAAAGATTATGCTGTCATAATGCTGCGACTGGAGACAAGGAAGATAGTTTTTCTTTATTAAACTTTCATAAAGGTTTATACTGGCAATGCATTATAAATGAGACAGAAGGTCAGAGAACATAAGAACATAAACTCACTACTTTTCTCACTACCTCAGACCTAAACGCAAAAACACACACAGAAACAAAATCAGTGTGTGCAATGCAGGTGTTTACAGTGTTAGAAAGCTTGACGTTGCTTTGCAAACCTTGCTTCTGGTATATTTTTAAGCAATTTTAAAATGCTTGATAATTTTAACAAAAAACAATTTTATTTTATTTTTTTTCTAAGGGACATATAAGTTCAGCAGCCAATTGATGTCTTGGTTTGACATTAAATTGAAGCATTTTTCCTGAATCGAAATAAGCTACTAATATGCCTTATGTGATGTTAGACTACTCTTTACTGTAGAGTGTACATGATTTCAAAGATATTTTCTAAAATTATTATTTATTTTTTTTCTTAAAAATGCTTTAATGAATGAAAAATGACTGGATCAAATAGGAATATAGTAATCAGTTAACTGCTCAAGTCTAGAGACAAATACTGTATGCTTATTCAAAGAGAAGATTGACTGATAACCAATCACAAACCAGAAAGGACAACTGAGGACACTTCCTGACAGAAAACACTTGATGACAAAAAGATCCTCAGCTTCAAAGCAGAGGAGAAAAGGTCTATTACTGAAGGCAAAATATATGAATACGTTTTTCTCATTAACTGACCTTTTATGGGGTTAATGGAATTGGTTTATGAGGGTGGATGCGATCTTGAAATGCTGTCACAGTTGAATATATTGACATTATTAATAGGTTTTTATTAATTAATTAATTTATTTATTTATTTATTTATTCGTCTGTTAATCATTTAAACAAATCAGCATATTAAAATTATTTCTGACACCGATTGATGTAATACTGAAGACTGGAGTAATGGCATCATAGTAAAATATATATATATATATATATTTCACAAGATCACTCTTTTATACAGTTATTAAGTAAATCCAGCATTTGTGAACAGAATAGACTTAAAAAGGGGTCTGACTCTGACGAAGCTGAAGTTTAAATATGAGCTGACCATTCAAATCAACAGATATAAAGACACCACTGCTGACTTTTGTTTGTGATTACAATTTTGGGGCTACTGGACCTTCAGCCCGTTCAGCATGGTGTAATGTTACCATACTTCTCTGTCTCTGAGTGTGTGAAGTCTGTCCAGGCTTGCCTGCACTGGGCACCGTCTCGCAGGCACGCCGGGTCTGATCAGTACCTGTGTTAAAATATGCCCAGACTCCCTGCCAAGCCCCCCAGCTGAGACGCTCCAAGTGTCCCGCCGTAGAATGGGACCCAGACGAAAAAGCAATTCGCACATCTCTTCATTTGATTTATTTATTTGATTAGCAGTGTTCTGGAGCGGGCGGCGCGGGAGGGCCATGTATTTCAGCCGGGACTGTCTGCTCCAGCAGGCCTGGCACGGGCAGGAGATTGAGGTCCTGCCATCGCAATCTTCAGCTGGCGCTAGCACCGGGGGGAGAGCCTTCACCCTCCCACTTTTAAATAGAGAGAGGAGTTTTTATCCAGCTGTATTACTTTCCTTATTCCCAAACGCTGCCCAGCTGGCCTGCAGAGCGCCTGTAGTCTATGTCATTACCGCACCGTCATGACTTGTCACATTCAAATGACTTGATATATTTAAATGTAACCAGTGATTGCTGGAAAGCAGAAAAGAAATGGATGTATCACCAGCTGATGGAGGGAGGTGACATTAATCTAACCAGCACTTCAACAAAGCACTACGCTGAATTTGAGAACAGAAACTGGGAGCAGTCTGTCTGTTCTCTTGTGGTTCTTGGCTTATAATAGACTGAATATGAGATGTTCATAGAGTGAAATTATGAGCTGTTCTTTGTTGGAGGTCAGGGGATCATGCTAGGCCTTCAGAGCTACAATTTGTAAAAGCAAGGTATGCACTGTTCCATTTTCCATTGCTCTGCCTTAAATGCTAGAAGACCGCATACTGTGCGTCAGACATGGCATATTAGTCATTGCGTATTAGAGGATCAACCTTCTAGTAATGATGGAAAGTTTCAGTCAAGTCACCATATTTAAGTCAAGTGCAAGTTTTTTTTTAGTTTTTTTTTTTTAGTTTATGACTTACTAAAAAAGCATGAGGGAGTAGAAAGTTGGTTTGTTTATTTATTTATTTTAACAACCAATTTTTTTCTTGTTTTTCTAAAACCTTTAAATTACGTCCAACAATATGTCATTTAAGTTTAATCGGTTTACATTGCAGAAATCTCCTGTGATTATGTTCACTTTTGACCAGTGTTGGAAAAAGTGAATTTTTTAAGAATGTTCTTTTTAGTGACTGCCAAAATGTTCATCACTAAAAAAGATCCCACAAAAAGTATGGTATGTAGCATATAATGGAATTTTTGAAAAGATACAGAGCTAGCTTGTGAAAGTAGTGCCAAAATAACACTCAGTATGCAGGTATTTAAAAAAAAAAAATATTAAACAATTTTTGCAGAAAGAGCAGCTAGATTCCATTCTGAAGTCATTAACCCATTAACCCATTTTATAAAAAAAGGTCATTTTGGTTTAGTCTGGTATAAGTTCTCAAACTTGTAAATCAGCAGTCTTTGAAGACTTTAGAACACATTTCTATTGCAATTCCCAACCAAATAGCTAAATAAAGATGTTATGTTGCATGTGCTGTTGTGCCTGTCTCTCTCCCTCATCTCTCGGGTTAAACATCCCCTGCCCTCTCACAACTCACATTCCCCTCAACCATTTTCTCCAACCAAGTAGTATTTTACCTGACTGCTGGATAAATCCACTTGACTTATTTACACATTTAGAAAAGACTCAATCCTCAAATATGTTCTACTCCAGTGGCACATCCTCATGAAGTTTTAATCAGCATAATTTCTTAACGACGGCTCGGGAGCTGTGGGAAGAGCCGGGAACGTCTTGTTCATAGATGGAGGAAGCAGCGGCTACTGCTCTCAGCAAGAGCGTTAGCGAGTGATTGACACATGGCTGAAACCCATCCGTCAGATGAATGGTTCCTGCGCTTGTCCTGTGCCTCGTCTGAAGGGCTCTTGTCACCTTGCGGGTTGTCACTTAAAGACGAGTTGTCAAAACAACAGAGATGCAGTTAGTAGCCATGCACATAAACAGCCAGTGGGACGGCCTTAAATGTTTATCGTCCTGTAAAGCTATTGATTTTTTGTTGTCATGGTTCAGTGTGCGTGTTCAGTTCAGTCTCAAGTTGCTTCCGCACGTGTCGTTCTGAGATGACGGTATTAATGTTTACTGTTTTTTCCCCCATTCTCTTCTCCAAAATAAAGGCCTCTCATGTCCCAGTTCTCATCATCTGTTTTCACTGGGCATGACTGAAGTGTTGGTCACACCACTTAGAAAGTGATGACTCTGACCTCTGCTTTGCATATGCTTGGTTAGAGTCTCTGATATACTTCAGTCTGTGTGGGATTTGGTCATTGACACTTCTGAAATTGCCTCCTGAGCTCCGTCTCTCTCTGGCTCTCACTCTTTCATCCTCGTATCATTCGCTCCCTCTCTCAAAACCACTAAAACACACACACTTAGGAATGTACGGCATATTGCCAATTATTACAAACCCAGCCAAGACTTAGTTTATCTTACTGCTGTCTAGATAGTGAAACGCGTTTGTAATTTTCAGCTGGCGTTGTGATATTACAACAACGAACGAATATTAGCGTGCATGCCTTTCTCATAATGTCAGCCGGTGCTTTCCATAAGCACTTCATCTGGATGTGTGGACATTGTTGTTCATGCGTGCCTCGGGTTCGGTGCTGACAGAGGAAGTCGGGACTGAGAGGCTTTGATTAAAGCGTGAGTGTGCAAAGTGGCGGGATAAGGGCCGTTTTGGATCCCCGCTCAGGCGTGGGGCAGGAGGCTAATGATCAGATTACACTGATTGGCTGCATGAAATAAACATGGCGACGGCGGGGCGCTGTTCCCGAGACGTTGCTGGGTAACGGTGTGATAATTTCACCGTCTGTATGAGCTGCCCCTCACCTGTCTGTCTCTAGAGCCTGAGCCCAGCCTTTCATACTAAATACTCCAGTGTTTCCATCCAATAAAATTTTCTTCGCTTTCGTTAGATATTCCTTTTCTGCTCTGAATGAGGTTTAGCATTGTGAAGTTTCTTTTAGCGTTAAAAGGAATGCTCTGGGTTCAGTGAAAGTTAAGCTCAGTCAGAAGTGTTTGAGGTTAACACAAGGAGTTTTGCCTATAATGGGGAGGAAATGGGGTCATTTTTGGGAGAATTTAAAAGTGTATTGTGAAAATAAATAAATAAATAAAGATATATAAATAAATAAAGATATATATATATATATATATATATATATATATATATATATATATATATATATATATATATATATATATATAATTTTTCAATAATTTTGAAGTTGTTTTAAGGATTTTGGTGTTAAGTTGTCCTGGTAATGGAATAATAGAACTGGTAGAAACTTTACAAAGAAAAGGATAGTAAAATTTATTCTCACACAACCAGATGTTTTGGGTTGGTAAGATTTTTTAAAAATGTTTTGAAAAGAAATCTACTGAGGCTGAATTTATTTGATTTAAAATAGTGTCAAACCAGTCCTTTTTTTGTTTTTCTTTTTTTCTGTGATAGCAAAGCTGAATTTTCAGCAGCTTTGTAATGATTGTTCCGAAATCAGTCTGATATGCTGATCTATTGATATTTTGGAAACAATTGTGCTGCTTATTAGTTATGTGTAAACCATGATACTTTTTCTTTTTTAGAATTTTTACAATTTGAATGCTTATTTTTATTAATGGAAATAGGAATTTGCAACATTATAAATATCTCTTCACTTTTAAAAGTCAAACATAAAAAACCTTACTGACCCTAGACTTTTGAATTATCAATGATGCAAATCATGTAAATATTGTTTCTGTCTTGTGGTTAAACCATTGAAACCATTTCAACAATTATTTTTGTGGTAAGCAACATTATGCCAGAAGTACTGTTGAATAAGCTTAACTTGTACTGAACCCTAAATATTCCTTCAATAAATTTTGGTCCGAACCAGCAGACATTCTCAAGGGCACAAGTGTCTTTCTCACTCACATTTCTCCCTCTCGTTCTCATTCCCAATTGCAATAAACACATGTTGTTGTAGTTTTTTCTCCTTTTCGTTGGGATCACACATCCCTGTGCACATGTGCGCAGGTATTTCAGCAAGCAAGCCAGTCACAAATGTACAAAGTTCCCAGTAATAATCCATTCGTTCTGTTCTGTGCTGATTCTTGGTCTAAGCCTGTACAATTATTCAAATCCCAGCTTTTAGCTGCAGCATACAGCTCCCCATGGGGCTCTGCCTCTCTAATCTTGCCGTTGGCCTTGCATTTCAAATGGAATTAATTCCCATAAGGAATGCATATGAAGAGAACCACTAGTGGCTAATCCTGCCGTTTAAGTTGCTGAAACTTACACCTGTCATGTTGTCGTAGGCGAGTGGTTGCGGGTACTGATAGCTGGACTGAAATCCACAGGGCGGCTCCTTCTCCCTTTCTCTTGTTTATCGCCGTCCCTCACCAAAGAAGAGTCCCTCCTTCGCTCTTTCCCTCCCTCTCTCTGCGACTTCTGAGACAAGAGATTGCATGTGTTATTACGGAAGATATGAAGGCTTGGAAACCGAGCGGACGCGTGTCAGCTAATCTGACAGCGGGTGATCTGTGGATGGCGCTCAGGTATGGAGTGGACTGACGAAAATGGTGCACACCAAATTCGGAGCGTGTTTTGTATTCAGCTTACAGGACACAAACATATAAGCGCGGTGGTTTTACTGAATCTCTAATAGCTCGTGTCATGTGGGATGTTTTTACCTGAGGGTGATGAAATGTATCTCTTCCTGTGTTATCTGGTAATGTGGATAGTTTGTGCGTCCTCATATGGGAGTTGAAGAGTGTGTGTAGTTATGTTTGGGGAGAGGGAGAGTGTTTCGGTTGCAGCTGGTGTGTGTGTGTATGCGAGATCTCTCGTTCCTCTCCTAGCTGTAGGCGCATAAAGTGAGGATCGGTTCAGGACACAAGCCCATCTGCACACAAGCCCCAGGTAACACAAGCAGCAGCCCAGTTCATCAAACACACACACACACAAACAGGTCCCGCTACGACTCCCACATGTGCCTCATTACGAACTCTCTGTCTTTTCCCACTTTTAAAACTCTCAGCAGTCTGTTCTTCTGCAGTCAGTCAGTCAGTCAGGGTGAGAGAATGTGTGCTGGAGTGTAATGATGCCTGTTGCCGTTTGGGTGCTTGGCCAAGCGGCGCTGGGCGTGCGTGCGTGCGTGTGTATATGTGGGTAATTGAGTGGATGAAGAGGACTGGCTGGCTTGTGTTTTGCCCCGTCCTCTCTAGATTTGGAGTTACCCTTAGCATTAGCTTCAGTGCTTGTGATTGCTGGGCCAAATGCCAGGCTGCATGAGAGAGTGTGTCTGGTGTCTCTCCCCTTGGTGTAGGCACCATCTGCCTGCTTGTCCTCCAGGACGTTGCCCGTCCCCGCCGGCCATCTCTGGCCAGGCTTTGTGGGTGATGGACTGCAGGCCTCCTGGCAGGAGGCTAAGAGGCCCAAGGCTGTAGGACCCCGGTCCCTTACTGCCCAGAGATACCCCCCTCTTTAACACTGCATCCCTCTGCCGGTCAAACTACCATGAGAGCAACCAGTCTGGCTCCAACTATGTTTTCTTTTCATGTTCTCTTTTCTGAACAGCCAGACTGTCATATATGTTTGCATTATTAATAGAAAATAGAATTAGTTCATTATTACGTTTAGTAGTAGTAGTAGTAGTATTAGTATAACCTTTGCATCAATAATTATTATTGAATTAATAACGAATTACAATATTATTATTATTATTATTATTTGGCCAAAGACCGTAAATGCTGGAGAAGATTTGGTGCCTATAATATTAATAATTATCATTATTATAAGTAGTAGTAGTAGTATGAATAAAAATGTGCCACTTTTAAATTCTAATAATACTATTGTTTTATTTATTTATTCATGCAAACTTATCTGCACAATTTTTTTTAAGGATGCACCGATAATCAGTCAATAAATTATGTTGGTTTATAAAAGAAATTATCTGCACTACGGGCCATTTAAATAAATAGTTCAGTTATTATTATTATATCTGAAAATAAATAGTAGTTGAATATAATACTGTATTTTGGTCTCTGTTGTTAATTTCACCTCCTTAATCTACCAAATGAGAGGGTTCACTTTGAACAAAGTCCAAATGGCAGATATGGGCTTTTGACTTTTTTTTTTGACATAACAGTGTAAAGAGAGACTTGCAGGATGGGCTCAAACCTGGGTCCCCGCTAGAGACCCTCTGCTACTGTCTGTTGCAAGCATGCATATTACCACTGTGCCATATGTCCACTTCATTGTGGGTTTTATTTTTTGAAAATTACCATTTCATTTACGTATCACTTTACCATTACTGTAGCACTTACCTCAAAAAGTGAAAATCATTTAACTGACCAATGCATACATTAAAATAACTTTACATTAGTTGTAAAGCATGGCACAGAAACCTTTCCAGCACTAAACGGCTGACTTCTGTTTTCTTTTCTTATAGTATTCCATTTCTGAAATGGTGGCTTATATATGTTGTCAGCTAAGCAAAGCAGAGTGTAGTTTGTGGCCATTTTGTGGGATGTATTTTAATGGATGGTTAACCATCATATCCCTATCGTAATCGGCATTGCTTCTGGTATCCACCAGCAGTCTCATAAACACACAGACACATTCACTGACTCAACAATACAATAACTTTAGCCGTCAGTCTTCTGTCCAACCACTAACAAGCCAGTCAAGTTTAATTGGTGTGCTTTATTTCCCCTCAGTCTTCAAGAGCTTAGAGAGAAAGTCTGCATGGTCAGGGGTCAAAAGCATTTTTTTCCCTCACTGTCAGTTCTGACTGTAAAATAATCATTTGTTCTAGTAATTAATAGGTTGAATTCGAAAATTTAATTAAGTCAAATAAAAAGAAACACATTTTAGATGCCAAAATAGTTTCCTTATAATCACCTTTACAAAAACATCTACTGCACCTCCTTATAACAAAATGCATTGTATGTAAATGTACTCAAAAAGTTATATAGAACGAATCATAATTATATGTGATGATGAGTTAAAGGGACAAGAAACATACAAATTTGCTGTTAATTTAATCATTCAATATGTACTAAAGGTGACTTATTTCCTTGAGTAGGACAGTAAAGAAGTTTTAAGCTGAACCGTGGTCCTTGGTGATTCACAAAATACAATACAGCGGCTACTGGCTTTTAAGATTCTAAATAAATTAATAAAAGCATATAGAGGAACAGAAAATTACTACCTAAGGGTCCTGGCGATACACTTGAGGTCTTATGAAGTAAAAAAAATAATAATAAATTGGTCTGTGCAAGAAACTGAACATTATTTACTGAAGAAAAAAAGTCACCTACACATTGGATGGCCCAGGGGTCAGTGAATTAGAAGCATTTTTTTTTTTTTAACTGTACATTTCAAATCAACTGGGGTGCTTATGTGGGTGATTGCATCTTTTTCACAATACTCTTCCTCTCTCGTCTTTGTACTATGTTTCAGCTGTAGATTTCAATGAAAGTGGCAACTGAAATGCACAGAAGCTAATCATGTGATTTCAGGCCATATTCAGTGATTTTTATGAATGGAGTGACTAACATTTGTGTGTTTTTCAGAGTTACTACTCTGGGTGTGAGAAAGTGTGGAGATGCTGAACTGCAATGGGCAACAAAACACACACACACAAATATATATATTAATATATATATATATATATATATATATATATATATATATATATATATATATATATATATATATATATATATATATATTTTTTTTTTTTTTTTTTTTTTTTTTCAGCAGAGAAAAGATATCCTCTTCTACTACTAGGGGGTGATTTCTGGATTTTCTTTTTTTTTTTTTTTCTTAGAGGACCAAATTTCAGTTGCAAGCTATAATTTTCACACACCGAGGAGGAATATATATAGCACTGCCTATAGATCTACAGTGTGAAGATTTGTTCCCTTTCCTCTCTCAGGGTGTTTTACTCCTCTTTGACCTATGTTTTCCTGGCTAAACTTGTCTTTTCTGCTGAAATAATAACAAAAACAGGTAATTTTCTCCCAGGACACAGAGACTTTGTCTTACAGTAGTAATACTATATGGTACTTTATAGATTAGCAGTTTTCTAGTGATTAATGGTTCAAGTGTTTATCAAGACTCAGCAATTAATGAGTCTGTATATGGTACTTTGCAAAAGTAGGGTACAAAATAGAGCCATTTTTTGCTTTTCTTCATCTTTTTTCAAATTCTTTTTAAATGGGCAGTTCAAAACATCTTGATTATCAGCTTTGTGATAGAGAACAAAATATATATATATTTTTAAAGATAGAGTGCATACACACACACACACATATATATACATATATATATATATATATATATATATATATATATATATATATATATATATATATATATATATATATACTTTGTTATATGGTATTTAAAGCTTTGACAGATTTACATGAACACATTGTTTCTGTATATTTGATTATGCTTCATATCCTGTGTGCTTATGACAGAATTATTCCTAAACATATCCCTCACAATAGTGAGTAAGTGGATAGTACTTGATAGAAGTTCAAATTATTTTCTTCTTCAAGAGAAAGCCTGTTGAGCAGTTAAGAGGAGTCCTTGGCTGGGCCAGACGTCTTAATTTAGACTCGTCACGCCTGTGCAAAGAAATCCCTGTGTCACATGTGCACAAATATTTATCCAGGGTTTTTCAAGTAGAACTTTCTGGAAGATACAGAGGGAGGAGTGGAGGAGAAACAGCCTGCTGGGCCCTGACCCGGCCTGAGCTTTCCAAGCCGATGGCTGAGATTGGCAGACACACAAATGCCTTACTTGCGAAGGCAAGCAAAGGAAAAAAATGGCCTTGTCTGCTCTAAATCTTTTAAGCATAGCAGTTGAGCAGTGGGTGCTGGAGTGGTGCAGTCTGGGATAGCTGGGTGGTTAGGAAGGCTGGCGGGGTGAGAGGTTGGGGCTGGCAGTCTGGTGGAGTCCATCTCCCCGCCAGCGCGCCGGACGCACAGGGCCAGACAGACGCAAGCGATGAAATCAGACAGCCGGCTGCGTGTCACACGACAGATTGAGACGTCAGCTCGCAGCTCATGGTCCAAAAGAAGGCCTTGGTCTTAATGCAATGCACATAAATATATCTCAGTACACGCGCTGGATGCTGGCCATGACAGCGCGGCTGCTAGTTTGGCTTCTCTCGATGCAGTGGGTAAACTTTTGCCAGAGCATACCCTTGCAGATGAGCCGTGGCTTCTGGCCCAACATTTATTAGAACCATGCAGAGGAAGTTCTGTGACTGAATCTTGTGATAAATGTTTGCATTAGTTCTTTGCTTTTGTGTGTGGCTTCACTTATAATATTAATGTAATAACTTTGCAGAATTGTTTTAATTCAGCCACATTGGATGGTTTTCGAGCATGAATGGACTGTTAAAGGTCATTCCACAGCATCTCAATCAGATTTAAGTCTGGACTTTGACATGGCCACTCCAAAACCTTCATTTTGTTTTCTTGAGCCATTCAGAGGTGGACTTGCTGGTGTGTTTGGGATCATTGTCCTGCTGCATAACCCAAGTGCGCTTGAGCTTGCGGTAAAAAAAACTGACGGCTGGACATTCTCCTTCAAGATTTTCTGATAGAGTGCGGAATTCATGGTTCCAGTTCAATTATGACAAGTCGTCCTGTTCCTGAAGCTGCAAAGCAGACCCAGACCATCACACTACCACCAACGTTTGACTTTGACTGTCTGTATGATTTTCTTTTCTTTTTTTTTTATTTTACATCAAATGTAATGGGACACACACTTTCCAAAAAGTTCAACTTTTGTTGCATCAGTCAAAAGAATATTTGGCCAAAAGTCTTGGGGATAATCAAGATATTTTTTGGCAAATGTGAGACAAGGCTGTATGTTCTTTTTGGTCAGCAGTGGCTTTTGCCTTGGAACTCTCCAATGTGTGCCGTTTTTGTCCAGTCTATTTCTTATTGTTGAATCATAAACGCTGACCTTGATTGAGGCGAGTGAGGCCTGCCATTTTTTAGATGTTGTTCTTGGTACTTTTATTACCTCCTGGATGTGTCGGCACATTGCACTCTTGGAGTAATTTTGGTAGACTGGCCACTCCTGTGAAGGTTCACCACTGTTCCAAGTTGTGTTGCTCCTTAAGTATACTTCACTTTGTCAGACAGGTTCTATTTGAGTGATTTCTCGATTCAACAGGTCTGGCAGTAATCAGGCCTGGGTGTGGCTAGTGAAATTTAACTCAGCTTTCTAAAATAATGTGGTTAATCATAGTTCTTTTATTTTTCACATAGGGCTTTGTTCCCTTAATGCAAAATAAAATAAAATAAAATAAAATAATAAACAGGGGGCAAAAGGTGAAAAATGTTTCATGGCACTGAATATATATGAAGAGTTCAGATGCAAAAGCCTCTAAGTGCTTGAATTTGAAATTTTCTTCTTAAATTATAATTTTTCTCAGGCTATGTTTATGTTCATTTATTTCACTTTAATGGCAATGGAAATAACCTATTCATTGCCATTAAAGTGAAATTACTGAACCTACTCATAGGAGCCTGATAAAAATATTCATTTTAGAAGTACATTTCAAACGGCTTTTGTGTCTGAACTCTTCACATATATATTTAGCCCTTTAATTCATCAAAGAATCCCGATATATATATATATATATATATATATATATATATATATATATATATATATATATATATATATATATAATTTTTTTTGTTTTTTTTTTTTTTTTTTTTTTGTACAATACATTGTGATAACATTGTGTCATGTGGGATACATGTATGGTGTGAAAGTAATAATTTTGGCATTGTTTGTCACTGCACAGTTTAATTTGAAATTTGAAATCAAGCATCATTACACCCATCAAGTCACTCAGGATTTCCTTACTGTTGTCGCTAAGTTGCTTATAAGGAATTTGATAATCCTTGTTCATTAGGAGTGGTCAGAGGAAATAGATAATACTTCTGTCTTATTTTCTATGTGCTATAGAATGGAAATAGTATTATTATATTAAAGAGTCTTCTAATGCATATTCCTTCTCTCTCTTTCTCTCTGAATCCACACACTCGTTCACCTGTGAGAGTCCCTTTGTTGTTGAATGCTGAAAGTGTAATGAGAGTCCCTTAGGAAGTTTCTTCAGACAGGCTGACCTCTGCTCCTTGACCTCTCTGAAGCCTCTATGACCTGATCCAAAGCAGAGTGGCGGCCCAGCTGTGGGAATCGTCACATGTTGGCTGCTTTGACTGTAAGGATTGAGACCTCTGGACTCCTCCATCCCCCTCATCCTGTCACTCTGCCACCCCTCCTCTCTTTATTGCTGAAAAACAAAGTCAGCTCCTGTCCTGTGTCAGGGCTGAGGTCCCGATGCCCATAGCTTGTGTATTTATGTCAGTGAGAAAGACATTTCTACACTTCCTATAACCTGCATATTACTAATTCCATTATTTTGTTTATAGATTCAGATGCAGGGATAGCTTAGGAGGAGATTGGCAGCCTGTAATAACCTGAACCATACATATGTCTGTGTGTGTATTACAAATTAAGACTTTTACTTATAGCAAGAATACATTAAATTAATGATAAGTGACAGGGAACACAATTTGCAATTATACAAGATTTCTGTTTCAAGCGGATAGTGTCTGCAAAAATATTAAGCAGCTGTTTTCAAGATTTATAATAATAAGAAATGTTTCAGCATATTAAAATTATTTCTATATGATCATGTGTCACTGAAGACTGGAGGCTACTGAAAGTTCCACTTTTTTGTATAAAAATAGAAAATAGTTATAAATTGTAAGAATATTTCAGAATATTTATGTTACTGTATTTTTGATCAAATAAATGAATTATTGGTAAGTATAAGAGACTTCTCCCAGAAAATCTTACCAACCTCAAACTTTTGAAATGTGGAGTAGTTTGCATCTCTCATCACGATGGAGTATGTTATCATATTTCCACTCATTTATGTGAACATTAAATAAACATTATTTATGTGAGATTGAGAAACTGACAAAAGTAGAAGTATTTTTTCAGCTTAGATTGTATGTCTAATTAAAGGCTATTCTGGAACCTTTCATGTTACCCCTGCAATCTAGAAACCCAAAGCCAAGAAAACATGTTTTTAGGGGTTCTTGTCTTACTTTCATGTCTGCGAGGCTGCAAAATGTTCGTTTACATGTACAACGAATGGACAGCTGCCAAATACACAGGGCAAAAGTCTAGGTTACAGTGAAGAAAGGCCTTGTCACAATCTGTAAGCCTGAAACATTTCAGAGGGTCGCCCTTCGAGTGCTGAAATCATCAGATCGGCCCTCTCGTGTGTCCTGGGAGAAGAGAGGAATGCGTAGCATTACCCAGCTCTCGCAGCCCCTCTCTAAACACACTTCCATGTTCATACTATTATCCATTCTTCACGTCCAATTGCTCTGTTATGGTAATCGTCAGAAGCTCACCATGGCGTAATTACTTACAGCTGACTTAAGAAAGGAATATTCCACACCCCCACGGTCTGACTGCTGGCTTTTTCTGCACTATTAACCCATTCCTGTTTATTAATGCCTTCCTGCTAATGCAAAGGGGCCACTTCATGAGATCCATCATCGCGCCAGGCCTATTAGCAAAGTGGCCCCACACTCGGGCAATATTTCTCAGTCCCTGTAAGCGTTCTCCCTCTCCGGTCCTCTTGCACGGCCGTTTAATTACTTCAGTAAATGGGCTGCGGTCCTATTAGCCTCTTGTTGCTTCAAGTTGCTGAGTGCCTGGTCATGTGAATATCAACAAGGCTCCGTTTCCACGTTTGTGTGGGTTTGGTAGTTTTCTGCGGCGAGCGATCACAGCCGAATGTAATGCATGATTATGAGACAATATAGGTATGTAATGAATCTCAAGGGGTTTTATGAATGATCAGAGAGGCGCTTGTTTACCTCAGGATTGTTTCCTGTCGAATAATGCGTGTAAACACAAATGTTATGGCATGAAGTGAAGTCAATTCCTGGGCCTTTGCTGGAATACCTGTCTTTTTTTTTCTGTGAAATCTCCCCTCCTCAACTTTTTTTCCCCCCTCAATCATAACCTGAATAATTTGGTATTCACACCAATTTGCCATTTAGAGCTGTGATAATAAGCTCAGGATTTATTGCATTAAGCATTGTAGGTTTGGCTGCGAATGGCAGAGCTGAGTTCCAGAGCCTCTCCTTTGATTCCAGTCATACACATCACCCTACAATTACTGGACCTGATCTGGAAACTGTCAAGCATGACTGCTGCGTTATTGGAATTATTGCAATTACACACAGGTAATTGACCCACTATCAGCCAAGATGTTAAACTCTACCTCACTGGTGTAAGTCCCTGTTGAGCTCACTTCCGTCCACTCTCTCCCTCCTGCTCTAACTTGATTGCTCTCGTTCATTGGAATGGCAGGGCTTTAACACTGTCTTAGTGTTGAGAATACTGTATATGGACTGTTGTGACACCAATGACACACTATTCTTTATAAGGAACTGTTTTCTCATTTTTCACACATACAGCTAGAATGAATGGCAACAAATCATTTTAACAGGAATTCATTGAAATAAGTGCTCTTTTGAAGATACACGATTTTAATAGTAATGAAGATATGTTAATATACACATTTGGATCTAAAAATCTAACACTGAACAGAAAATTTCAATTCTAATTTAAAGGCTTAGTTCATCCAAAAATAAAAGTTCTGCCAATAATTATTCACTCTCATGTCATTCCAAACCAGTAAGTAAGACCTTTGTTAATCATCGGAACACAAATTAAGATATTTTTGATTAAATTTGGGAACTTTCTGACCCTGCATAGGCAGCTACATATCTACCAAGTTTAATGCCCAGAAAGGCATAGTCCATGTGACATCAGTGGTTCCATTGAAATATTATGAATGTATGAGCATAAAAAAAGAAAACAAAAATAATGACTTTGTTAAGTAATTTCTTCTCTTCTGTGTTCGTCTTCAAGACGTGTCCACTACAGTAATACAAAACAATTTTAAATAAATTGGTTGTTTTTGTTTTCTATGTGCACAAAAAATATTCTCGTAGCTTCATAACATTAGTTGAACCACTGATGTCACATGGACTATTTTAACTATACCTCTCTGGGCCTTTAACATTCTGTTGCTGTCTGTGCAGGGTCAGAAAGATTTTAAATTTCCTCAAAAATATCTTAATTTGTGTCCGGAAGACGAACGACAACAACATGAATTCGAGTAAGACAGAATTTTCACTTTTAGTTGAACTATCTCTTTAAAACTTGAACATAACAAAGTCTTAGAAATTTTAATGGTGACACATTTGAAAATTAAATATTTATTATTATTATAATTATTAATGTATTTTTTGGTGGTTGTACAATGTGTGGAAAAACAAAATCTTTTAGGTACAGTAAACACAAAAAAAGCATTGGATTTCCAGTACTGCATGCATCTCATGCTAACATGAACAATCCTGAAAAGGCACAGTCTTAGCACAGTTAAAATGTCAGCTGAAAAGTAAAAAGTAAAACTTTTAAATGGTGTTCCCAGCTCTTAGCGAGGACGTTGACCATTATCTCCTCTGAGCGCAGTCCCAGTACTGCCCCCCTCTTGTCCCAGCCATCCTTCATTAATGTCACACACAGTAGCCTCTGCATCCATTGTACATCTCTCTCTCTCTCTCTCTCTAGCCAGTCCTCACCTCTGAGAAAGAGAGCGAGAGAATACAGAGGAGTGGGCTGCACAGCCAATCAACTGCAGCTAACTCACATCTGAATTAAGCTGTGTAAAACAGGCCCCAGGGCTGGTTGCTAAGCAGTGAGATGGGCTTGCCGATTTCCACTGGGAACCAGAGGACAGTGAGAAGGTTTTTTTTTTTTTGTCTTCCTCTTAGATGGGAAGAGCAGAGGACATCGCGAGCAGCCCCTGTAATAATGAGACCTCACGTCCCCAGCCAAATATCGCCTCAGCTCTGAGAAACAGGCGTGAATGCTGAGCGTGATAATTAATACATGCCCAGATGCGGGGAGGGTTGTGATGCCGATAACCTCTCCTCACCTCATATGAAAAGTACTGTTTGTAGCACCACAACACAGCTTCTGTGTTTACGGCTCGGTTTTGTGCCACACACAGGGCGCAGACGGTGATTATTTTCTCTGCTTGTGTTGTTTGGGCCGTGGTTATTATATTCAAGCGAGTGTTTCACAGCAGTTTGTTTCTTCCTGCTTGTTGCGGCCAAGGGGCCAAATTAAGGCTATTGTGTGATCCGTCTCCATGGCGATGTGTTGGTAAACTTGGGGTCGGTGAGTGTGAAGGCTGCGTTTGTTGTAGGAGAGCACTTGAGCCTGTCTGGACTTTGTGGATTTTTCCTCAGGATTGCTGCATGGCTTGTTGTAGGGGGCAAAATTGACCAAAGCAGTGACGCCACAATAAATACTTAATGGAAAAGATGTGTAGCCTGTTTGAGAGTGGTTAGAAGTTTTGATATTGAACTAAAAAAATGTTGACCCCCTTCTCATAATTGCTTCCATGCCATAGAAGTTATAGAAGGACTAATGAGTACAATTAAATGCAGTTTTTTTTCCCTTTTTTTTTTCTTTTTTTATGTTTATGTGCATTTACTCTACTATCCAATAATTTGGAGTCAGTAATTGTTTGAATTTTTCTGAAAGAAGTTCTCATGCTAAGGGTGCATTTATTTGGTGTAGTTAGTTTTACAATTAGAAACTATTTTAATTATAATATATTTTAAAATGCAAAATAAATAAATAAATAATTAAATGAATAAATAAATAAATAAATTATGATTTTTAGAAAGAAAAAACACATTTTCTTTCTTTTTTTATTTCTTTCTTTCTTTGCTTGTTTGGTGTTTTCTTGAATTGGAAAATTACAGTTAAAAAACATTCTGTATACACCAAAAGGAAACCGCTTGTCATGTACAGAAATAACAGTAGTCTTCCTATTTGTGTACATTGTTTGATGTTTTCATAAAAAAAACATAACACATAAACAATAGTGACCACATATAGGCTGAACAGGTAATAAACTGTAAGACACAAACTTTTTACACTCTTGTGCAAATAGTCCTGTTAAAGAATAATGTTGCTATGAAAATCCATGATATGCAAAGACTTCAAAATAATATCATTCTTTGTTTACCTATAGGTTTGAGAAAAAAAGAAAAAAAAACTTAGAAAAAAAGAAGAAAATGAGACCAAAAGAAATGACAGCATTGTGGAAACCATCATATTAACACAATTAGCTCCTGCCAGAGTCTGAAACTTGAGCGATTTTTCTTATTTAACTCATTAGAAGGGGCCACAGCACCACTCTCACTCATGTCAATTCTGCATAATTACTTTTAAACAAAATCAAAGTAGCCACTATCTGGCATTGTTCGACGTGGCTCATCGCTAAATTTAATTATGCGTTCATTTTAATAAATCCCATTTCGGATGAGAAGAGTCGTTAATAAGTTTCATTAACGCACCTACATCTTAATCATCAGTCCTGCCGCATGGCGACAGGTCATTTCAAAGCAGCTCCACCTCAAATGTGAGCACCAGGGGCGGGGGCAGTTTTTGAAAGATGACGAGGCATTTCTATGGAGACGGTGAAGTGTGTCTAAATTGTCCAGATGAATGTCCCTTATGTTAAGATCTTTGTTATGAACTGACATGACTGTTCTTTTAATGGTTGTGTTTTAGGAATATCCATGGTGTCTGAGAATATTCCATTGATAAATCACAGTAACTTTACATTAAAGGTGAAGTTTGCATTTTCTCCTCAGTTGGCAGCACCAAATGCCATTGCAAAAGCTGTCTAAAATTAATTCCAAACACTCCTAAAACTTTGTTCATGCAAATAGGTAGTTATTTCCCAAATTCACACCACTGCTTGAGGCATTGTAGCTCTGGTCTCTCGCACAAACTGACTGCAATTCCATTTGCTTCCACTAGTGGTGCCGACACTTCACACTTCATCCTTTAATAGCTCAATTCCCTTTCCCCATCTCTTTCTTTAAAGTTCTTTCAAGACTCTCCAAGAAACACTCATGCAGTGTCCAGACATTGAATTATTCAGTATTGGTCCTTTTTGAGCTCTTCACATTGTCAAAAGCATTGCTTTCCCACCATTTTTGCAGCTTTTTAGCACTGGACTCTGGATTTTAATGGGACTGTTGGGCTCCAGAGGATCCCAGACTAACTGAAACAATGCCCACAAGGATGGCTTTGTTCCCATGGTAAGGGGCCCTAGCCAGAGACACCTGTCCAGCCAATCTGATGTATTTGTTCACACAGTTTCTTTATGCAACCTCCAAATAATTGCTTACTGGTGTCTGTAACTCTTTCTATATGTGCTGCTGGTGAAGTAATTTTCTTATAGTAAATGGGCAAATGGTGACAAATTATTATTATTATTGTTTTTATTATTTTTTTTAATGGGTGTATCTGATAGGTTAGATGGTCTTTTATCTTTGCTGGATATACTGATCTCCAAACTCTTTCAGTCTGTGAACTCTGAGGTCGTTGTCGTCTACACTGTTGTACTTGGCTCAGTCTACTGGACAACAACAAAGTGAGTACACTGTCATTTTTCATTGAGAGGAATTCTTTCCTATAATCTCTAGTGATGGAGAGGCAGAGGGGACCATCAGGACAGTAATGAGTGGTTGGCAGTGAGGAAAAAATACTAGCCCTCACCTAAAGGCACCCATGGGTATCAGAAGAACCAAAAGAGAAAGAAAAAGAGAGCTTTGCTCCACGGAAAAGGCTGGCCTTTCCTGACCTTGAATTATCTTTATCTATTAACATCTGAGGTATTTTTCTCTAGTGAGGCAAGGGGGGAGGTGCCTCCTTTAAAAAAAAGGAAATATAACACAACGATTGGATGAAATACTACACCTTTTTGTTCCCCCGAAATAACGCTGTGGAACAGTGACACAGTTGGATAAAGTTTCAGATTCTCTTTTGCCCCCCTTCACCTCTTTATGTTCACAATGAGATCCTAAAGTGAGTAGTTTTAAAAGTTATACCTTCTTAAATAATGCCTTATAATGTTTGCAACCAGTAGCACCAAGCTGGTTGAAATGGTGGAAATAATTCGAGTAAGCAATTCGCCCACACAGAAAGAATGTAATATATTTGATGATAATATCTAAACAATAGACATTAATACTAATTAAATGTGATTATTTAACACACACACATACATGTATGTATATATATATATATATATATATATATATATATATATGTATGTATGTATGCATACTTGAGAATGAGATATGAGATATTAATGATTGACTTAATTGTAATAGTTACATTGGTAATAAGAATGTTCAAAAATGTTTTAGTAACCTATTATTTTCTTATTAATGGTGCATGGTGTTCTACACTTAAATAAATAAATGCATATATACATACATACATATTGGTGTAGTATTTACTTAGAAACAATGTTAAACTCTGACAAATCATTTTTACGTTGTACACAGAAGCCATATTATAATCAAATGAAGTGTTCTTCCACATTTGTAAAATAAATACATAAATAAATATTTTGTCATTGTCATGTCATTTTGTCTAAGCTCCAGTCCAGTATTTTGTTTCATCAATTCAGTCTCCAGTTGTGCTTGGTTGTATATGAAGTTGCATTTCAAATGTGGGACTGCTTATGCTAAAAATAATTTAGTTATTTATTTGAATATTTATTTATTTGCATGGAGTTGGGCCATAGTAAACATCAAATTTTAGGGTTCCCCCATCTAAATTCAAAGTTTAACCTCTACTGATCTCTGGTTCTGTTTCCTTTGACCCCACAAACTTGATTGGTTAAATGAATCTAAAACAACAGCTGTAACATGTAATAGTACTTCCTGACCAAAGATCCTTATAATTAGTGTGCATAAGCACCATAGTGCCGCTCTGCACTAGATCACTGTACAAACAGGACAACTCCATCAAGATGGCTGCCCAGACAGTGCTGCGGTAACACCAGCGGCGTCCATGTTGGCTCAGCTCCGGGGTGGGTGTGACTCCTGACAGAGGGTTCCTGTTGGTCACTTATCTTGTTAATTAGGTTTTCACTTCTCTCCGGCTCTCCCCTCCCCGCGCCCGGTGACAGATCTGCACCCAAACACTCTGTGCCACCGCCGCATTGTTTTTCCCCACATAGTAGGATAATTAATATGTCTGGCCCATACATATTTCATGTTGTTTGCTTTAAAATGGTGAAGGAGGTAAGAAGAGAGATTCTCAGAGTGAGGGAGAGAAGGGAAGATTAATTAAAAGAGGGAAGAGAGAGAGGGATCGGTCCTAGGATAGAGCCTAGAGCTGCCGGATGCGGCGGGCTTCATTTAAATAAAAGCTTGTGTCAGAAAAGCCCCTTTATTCCTGTGTGAAGGATAACTAGCCGACTGTATTAAGGTACGCACCATCTATTCTCTCACTGTACATTATTTGTATTCAAGGTTTTTGAAATGACATTGCAATCTGATGATGCACCAGCCCATTATATTGTCGCACAGGACAAATATCCCGGCGTTTTCTCTGTAGAACTAACACAATTTTTCCATGTCAGAGGTGGGTAATATCCTCGTGGTCCGGGAGGCTGCTGGTGCATAAGGAATGATGCCATTAATCCTCCTGGGCAGCCTCCTGCTCTGATTATTAAGGAAATAAATTTGCATGCTGCATATGAACCAGGTGAATCACTGAAGGCGCAAATTATATTTTCTGACAGCGAGGTAGAGAATGGAGCTGCATTGCTCACCCTACAACCCCGCCACCCCCGTAGTACACACACACACACACACACACACACACATACACTCAAACAGCTCTCCCCCCGCTGTCCTGAAAGCTGCATTTCTATTCATTACCCTGCAAGAGAAGAGTCAGTGGTCGCTTTGTAAGTTTGCATGGAGTGTGTTATCTCGTGGTGTAGGCTGGCGCTCGCTCGCTCCCAAGTGCACGGCTGTAATCACAACTTACAAATCACAGCAATAATTGAGAGGGAGAGAAATAAAGAGACAGGGGTGGAATGAGATTCGAAACGGAGTCGCTCTATCAGGTCTCGTTCAGGTTAGACTTTGGCTTCACAATACAAACACTGTGCTGTTCTTCCTATGTTGCACGTGAACGCAAAGAAGCAGTATGACTGTGATGGCTTGAACTTGTGTGTTCATTGACCCAGTGTGTAATGGACCATAACGGCTCAACTTAATGAGCTGGTCATCGGTGTCAGGGGTATTACTTAATGTCCTCTTCATGGATGAAGACCTCCTCCTCTTGTTTTACTGCGCTGAAACCAGTATGTTTTCTCTCGTTTCACATATCGGTCTATTCTTTTTTATCAATCTTACAGGATCGATGCATGGTGAAGTGAGTTTTTATTTGTACACCAAAGGAGCTAATAAAATCACAGCTGGGTGTGCGCTGGTGTCACTGCATTTATGAAAACATGTGGCGCACCAATGAAGCGAGAAGTGTCAAACTAAAACTGGGTGTATATAGTTAATTTTGAATGAAGCGGGGAGTAGAGAGTATCACATGATTCATTCTCTCTGTGGGTATAAAAAAAAAAATCCAACAGAAATGTGGTGTTGTGTGGTGTCTTTTAGAAACATGTAGTTTCACAGGTAGTTTCTGTTGTTGGTTTAAAAGTTTGCATACACTACTTGGTGCATTTCTACTGTGTTCATTTTATGTACAGTCACCATCTAATAAATACTTTGATTTGAGCAGATATTGCCATTTAAAAAAAAAAAACATTTTAACATAATCATTTATTTATTTATTTATTTTGGTGCATCTCATTGTGACATGTTTCATCTTGTTTTATTCAAAGTACAGAATTTGTTTTACTGATGTCACAATTTAACTAACAGCTGACAAATATTATTGTTCTTGGGTTACAGTTAAAAATGTACTGCATATGAGAAATGCCTGTGCTAATACTTCAGAAAGTAAAGAACTGAGCATGTAAAAAGTGTATATTGTTGTAAATCTTTATTTGTTATTTCCCTTGACTACTAGTAAAAGAAATCAAAGGCTCATATTATTCGTCTTTTGCTGTTGTTACACTATGGGAATTCACATAGTTAGGTAAGAAATCATGTTTATTGTTTGCAGTTGTAATGGTGAAGGTCTCTAGTCTTCATGCAAAATAAATAGGACTTTTTGATCACCAATTATTCATTCAGCAGAATTCTCAGGTTTTTGTTCTTCTTTTTTTAATATACTTTTTTTTCCAGCATAGCACTATACAGTACTTTAACAAACTACTCTGTCTTCAGATATTGCATTCATAACACAATCCTAATAGCAGTAGTTTTATGATCATGCAGATAGTGATGTTAAAACAGCTTCTAACTTTTCCTAAAGAGGTCATAGCATACTTCTTATATTTTCAGATTTTTAACAACTACAACCTGTTTCTCTGTGTTAATTGGTCAAGTACTTTAATAACATACTCAAGAACAATGCTTGCTGGCCTTGAGTGCTTATATTTTCAAGGTTCTGCTTTAATTGTCCCCATAAGCTGTTTCTTGTAAATGAAATTCACACACCTTTGTGTGCGCCTGCGTGTGTGTGTTTGAGTCGAAACTGATGCAGGAAAGAGCATACACGCACACACAAAGCAGCGAGTGTCAGAGAAGGCCCCAAGTCTAATCGTTATTTAGACACATTGGCAGACCTGACGACTGCTCCTCTAATGGAGAAATACTTAACCTGCTCCTCATCCCGCCTCATTTGTGTGTGTATGTGTGAGTATGTGCTCAGCTGCACCACTGTCACGTGTATGTGAGTATATATGTACGCATTCCTGGCTCTGAGATAAATATAAGAACACTGATTATGAATTACACCCCAAACCACCACACAATCGTATTTGTCACCTCTCCTGATGTATAAGACTGTATTTCATTATCACTTAAATCCATACAAAAAAATATTGTTTTTTGTGAGTTGAAAACAACAGCATGACCTTGATATGATGAATTCATAGCCCCACTTTTGGAGCCTGAAGTTCATCAGTGAGAGCTATTTTAATGTGGCGGCCGGAACAAATGCTCCCACCATCTTGCAGTACTGAATATTAAAAACGAGGCGCTTTGAATGAGACAGTAAAGGACAGAGGATCTTAGAGCATTTTTAAGATCGCCTCGTCAGGGGCCCGTCCAAGCCCAGTAGTGAGAGCCAGGGCCAGGCGGTGCATTCAGCTCAGGGAGACAGGAGACGAGCTGTGGGGATCAGCACCAGCCCTCTCGTGCATGGCAGATATGGGTCACTCCATCCCAATGATATGAGTGGTGTAGGATTATTAACCACATCACAACAGCTGTTCTAACTCCCTCACAACAAGGAAGGTTTTGTTACTGTAGGTCACAATAGTTGGGCTTAAAATGAGTTTTGGTGTAATTTAGTTTGTTCTATAACTTTCATTTCTTTTATTGTTTTATAAGCACCTATTTTGATGATTTGATGATCGTAAAGCATTGTACTACATTTCGTCATCTGAAAATAAGTGCTCTTTTTTTTCAAACTTTGATATTCCATATTATCTACTAAAACTAAAGTAATTTAGTAAGTTTACAATTTGGTTACTTATTATTAAGGTCCAAATTCATCTCAAGGACAAGGCACAGTTTAAAAATAAAAGGAAAATATAATACAACCACATTAATTAAAATTTGCATGATATTACGTTAACATTATATGATCATATTATCAAAGATTAAAATAAGTATTTTACTATAAATACTGCTTATTTAATTTCATGTAATTTAACTATATTTATGTGTTATTTATGTACTGTATAACAGGTATGTGTGTGTGTGTGTGTGTGTGTGTGTGTGTGTGTGTGTGTGTGTGTGTGTTTGTGTGTGTGTGTGTGTGTGTGTGTGTGTGTGTGTGTGTGTGTGTGTTTCCACTTAGTTACCCATTTAAGAGACTTAACAGTAGAATTATGAAATGGCATTTTAGTGAATTTATTTAGCAAATGTTATTATTATTATTATTATTATTTTACAATGATTATGTTTTTATTAATTCAATGTATTTAAGTTTAATTAATAATTATATAATGAATAATGGTGGAGAGACCATGTTTTAACACACTTTGTTTCATCATCTGAAACTCAGTGCTTTTTTTTTTTTTTTGCTTAAGCTTTAATAAGTAAACCAATATTTATTAAAGTAGTTCAGAAACCAACTACTTATCCCTAAATTGTGTAAATTCAGGTCATGTACAAAGATTGCTGGAGCACTGGAGTAGGTTGAAATAGTTTTAATTTTTGTGCATGAATTTATTGTGGAAATCAATCTATGTTTGAAAAAAAAATCACAAGTGAGATCTAAAACTAGCATTGTAGAGGCAAAAAATGATTAAGATATGTAAATGAATGCAGGATGTATCTGCATAAAAACATGACCCATAATGATTATGATTATTGGCAACACGGCCTGTCAACTTTTACTGTAACCCTGGCCATTTCAGGCACCGTGCTCACATACTGTATATGTGCACACTGCCCCTGGCATCCTTTTTTCTCTCTCCGTGTTGGCATGTTGAATGCATCTGAAGATCTGAAATGTCAACAGTCTGACACCCAACATTATGTTTGACTCCTCTTCTCCCTCAGGCATCCACTCTGACCCCTGTAAGACCCTCTCAATCGATCTAGGATAGCTGAGCAACTTGCACATATTGCTTGCACTTCAAACGTCTCTACAGTTTGATCTGTATTACATGAACTTGGTTATTTATAGAGGGATGTGATTCAACTAGAAACTCTTAAAGTTTTGTTCAACCTTGGAGAAATGGGAAGGTTCTTGATTTGTGATGTTTTTGATGCATAAAAGAACACAAGTACAAAAAAACTGTCGTTATGAAATACATGTACTGGAGGTAAGCAACACATCTTGATGTTGTTTTCCCTATTTGACCATGAATAAATTAGGTACCGTTTAATTTAATGAGGAACAATGATAAAATAATCTTTTTTTTTTTTTTTTCAAGGACTTGAAAACAAACCAACCACCAAAATGGTTACTGTAAACAAATTAATTACCTGTTAAATCTGTAGCTGTTTTTGGAAACGTAATTTTTTACATTATAATTTTTTACTTCAACTTATATATACTATATATATATACAACTATATATATATTTGTCTGTTAATTATTCTAATAATATTTATATATTTATTGATTTGGCAAAAATGCAAAGCATGTATTCACGTAATAGGTTTTTGTTGTTGTTGTTGTTGTTAAACATGAAACCTTTTTACTGCAGTACTATGTATTTGTGGACGTGTGCCTTATGCATGTATTCATGTAGGGGCATCTTCCATTTGCTGGCTAGTTTTGGCACACTGACCTGTCACATCGAGGCAGGGATTTCCAGACAGCCTCAGAAGCTGACACAAGCAAGCACCTTTAGGCGTAAACCTAATATTTTGTGATAAGGAGCTTATGCCAAGTTTTACCCAGCGCATCAGCCTCCAGCTCTGCTGTCTGTGGCATTTCCCTGTGTGATAAGTTAACAGGAGGCATCCTTGACCATAACTTAGGAAAACATCCCCCTTATTAGCTATGGCTCCAGGAAAAGAACAGTAAGCAAAGAAATGACAGAAATACTAGGCATTGTTTTGAAGTAAGGATTGAGACATGTTTGCCCTCAGCAAAATCATACATGTTCACATTCTGATGGGCAAATACAGAGGGATAGCAAGAGAGATCAACTTCAAAAGTTTTATTGTTTTTGCGCTGTGCTATACAGTTAACAGATCTTAAGACAAAAACATTTTAGAAGAGAAGCCAGCTAAAATGTTACCACGCATAATAAACTATATACATTATTTTTGTTAAATATTAGGGTGAAAAGACAAAGAAAAATTCTTGGCTGAAGGCAAACTAAATGTATTTTATAAAAAAAAAAAAAAATAAAAAAATAACCATTGCATAATTTAAATATCCAAAATGTGCTTTTTACTTTTTTGTCTTGCTTTTCAATGAAAAAAATAAATTACAAAACAACAATTTAAAAATATTTAATTAACATTAAATATTTTTAAGCAGACATTTTCTCAACAAATCACAATTTAACTTAAAATCAGTAAGTTAGTAAAATAATATTTTTATACATATTTTTTACTGTACAAATAAATGCAGCCTTGTTGAGAAGAAGATAATTATTTTAAAACATTATAATATATTACAGATCCCAATTTGATCTATGTGTAAATTTTATAAAAGTATTAATAGAGCTGTTGTAATTAGTATTATCATAATTATAGTCTTATTTTAATCAACAGAACAACAGTAAAATTACAATACTGACATTTATAAATGTTGATAGAGTTCTTGCTTTTTCTCGGCAGAAACGTCCAGGAAGACATCAGTGCTGCTTTTTTTTTTTTTTTTTTTTTTGACAACAGCAATTTAATAAATGATGTTTTTCACACATATCACATTGTAACATGCCTTTATAAAATGTATAAAAATGTTACTGAGCAACTGACGAGTAAGCACCAACAACCACTCCTCCCACTTCTCATTAAAGGCATGAGATGCAGCACTAAACGGTCTCTGGCTGCCTGTGCTTGTAATGACTTTTGCATCTCAGATTCTTTTGAATGCTTCCACACTGCCGACATGTTTGCTGCATTAGTGTGTGCCTCTGTTTGACAGTGTCACGTCATTGTTCAGTACAATTTATTCAGTCTTTTCGTTTATTCTGCTGAAAACCAAACTTTTTTTTTGTTGCTATTTTTGGCCAAACAATTTCACTCGCTGAACATTCAGTGCATCCCTCTTAAATTTCATTTTTAAAAAGCTGTGATTGCTTGAAATGTATAGAAAAAAAGAGAAATGTTATATGCTTCTTATGTTTAATTTACATGCATTTTTTGTATCAATATATGCATCACTTAGCTTTAGCCTTTAGCTTGTTAGCTGTGTATGATTATGTATTTGTATAATAGTTTCAGTCTGTGTGCATGTTCTGGCACGTGTTTACTTTCTGTGTCTTTCCTTCACAGTGGCCTGCTCTCTCAGGGCTGGCCGGCCTTGCGTCAATACGCAACCTGTAAATGACAGTCACCTCGGGATCTTATTTACCCATTTGACTGGGATCTTAAAAAGGTCACACTGTCCGCTTCTCTCCTCTCAGCCTCTCAAACTTTCCATTTATTCATTCAGCCATGCCTACTATCAATCCATATTCACCTCACAGAAATTCTGCCTTTCTACGCATACTCTTTAAGAAAGAGGGGAGGGGGTGTTTGTATGGTCTCTAAACTTCTTTTTCTCAGCTTCTGAGTAATGTAATGACTTTGAAACGCTACGTGGCAACACGTTTTAGAATTTTATCAGTGTAAATGTACATACATGTGTTTAAGCAACAGTTTTAAGCACCGTAGTAATGCGTTTAAAAGTGTCAAATGGATGCTAAAGAGCGTATGTGTGAGTTTGAATGTTTGTGAAAATGTCAGCGTTTGCAAGATCCTCCACTAAGAGTGCGAACATCGGGGCGTTGTGAGTATATGCATAATGGTAGGGCGGGAGATGGGTGGAGAGAGTGTGTTGTAGACTGCGAGAAAGAGAAAAAGAAAGAGGTCTCCGCAGCACCACAGATCAGGGAGGAACAAAGGGACACTGCCAGAGTGTGTGAGAGTCCGCACTCCCGCTGGCCTCTAATTCAAACCAAACGTTCACCATGAAATAGCTCTTTGACATCATTACATGCTGTGCATGTTGATGTCCTCCACTCTTAAACATGGTAGGGGGAGGGGGCTGGGAAGAATTTTCACCACATGGGTGTAATGAAGAGAACGATGGGACTGCACCCACCGTCTTCGTTAAAGCCTTTCCCTCTCTCTTGGTTTAATATCCCAAAGCACATTAGCGGAATTTGGAGTACTTTAGCAGTTTCTATGGGCATTATTTGTCATGTTCAGACAACCTGCACTAACCTTCCGATACCGCAGGATTCCAGTACGTCAGACGACAGGATCGGTCGGCTCTTTAGAACTGAGCCTCGGCCCCGTCCTTTCCCTGATGTCTGCTTAAAAGAGCCCACCTTCCTTTGATGTCAACTGGGCCCAAGTATCTGATCGTACCGAGAATCTGATCCAGTCAATCAAGGCTTTGTGCGACCCAGTATTCCTGGGACCTATTCATGTCTCTGTTCTTTGGCTGAGGCAGCCCAAGGTTCTTCAGCCCTGCTTATTATAGGCCAAGATCCAATTTCCAAGCCATCTTAGATCACAGGAGAGTTGTCTAAACTCCAGAAAACCACAGAATATTTTGGCAACATACGACGGGCCTGGTTTCAATACATTTGTGGACTAAGTCGTGCACCGAGCCCTCATACTGAAAGCTTTATTTTAGGTCACGCAGACTGGAAAAAGTTGATACAGTGTGGAGCTAAAAGGGTTGGTCACTTAGAAGTTGTTAATGTGTATTTAAAAGACCTTGTCAAATGTCTAAAACAATGTGCAGATATACATCCTGAGCAGGAAGAAATGTTTTCAGAGTGCAATTTAAACCAAAAATGACAAGGGCCTAATACTATACCTCTTGCATAACACTTCTCAGAATTTCCTACAGGAAGCAGCCCTCTCTTCTCCAAATGTGCTAAAATGGTGTTTTCTCATTTATTATGTTTACACGTACTGTTATAATTTAGGGTGGAAAACAAGTTCCAGAGAAGGTTCCATATATTTGAAATATTGAACTGAATAACTTTGGACAAATTATGTGATTCTGTTCTATGTAGTGAGTCAAACACACAAATAACTTCAAGGTGTAGGCGACTGCTTGTTCACATGACAACATGCAGTAAGATATAAGTTATTTGTTTTATATATCAATGGATTGAATATGTTTCCATATTTTTTGATTGGTCTAGTATTATTGTTTAAGTTGCTATTGGATTGCACGCATACTGTCTCTAAAAAGACTGTCACACCTTTTATTGCAAAGAATTGCTTTACATTTATTTATTAATGAGATAATCTCATCATTTGGCCAAGGAATTGCTTTTGTAGTCTAATTAATTGGCCCAATTTTGGTCTGACCATTTATATGACATTGTAAAAAGACAAATTATTGTTTTTGTTCAACTGAAATCGAACTTTTAAAGTGCATGTAAACGCACTAAATGTCTCAGAGGGGGTCTGCGAGATTCTAATCTCCTACCTTCTTGTTTAGAGGAGCTTAATTGGCCATTAGTCTGACAAATATCATGCCTCATCCATTCTATCCTCCGTGCTAGGAGTTTGCATCTCTAAGAAATTGAGGGTGAGGAATTATTTGGTTACTCAGCCAGCTCTAACAAACAGGTTCTACACATTGTGCATCGAGACCTGGACAGTTCTTTAATGATCGATCAATAGACCTTTATAAACCTAATAAAAAGGAGTTAGCTGTGCCTCCTTGTATTTATATTCTAAAGCAAACTTTTACTAAACACAATCAAAGTGCCTATTAAAAGCAATAAGAAGAGATACAGTGTTTTTTACCCCAAACCCAGTCCGTTGGCATTCAAGAAGTTTCTTCTGGGCTGGAAGAACTTAGTGCGGAGACAACATACTAACCAGGGTGGAGTAAAATCCATCCATCCATTGTTCTGTTTGTTCTATCAGCTGTTTAATAGTTCCATCCATCCATCATATGTTATGTTACAGTTATATTGGAGTGAAAATTCAAGTCTGAATGGTTTCAAGTGGGAATTTGTTGCTCTGTGAAACAATTTGATGGTATCGTCAAAATAATTTAATCATTCAGATATAGCCAACATGGCCTTTACAGAAAACACTAGCAGTTTTGTCTGTCTGACTTCATGCCTTATTGTTACTATTTAGTTAGAAAAACCTTTAAATGTACTCATAAAAATTATTTATGTACCTTGTGGGGTTACATAATACACACATAATTTAAACAGCTGTGTAATGAGGCTGGAAAACCAGAGTGAGAGAGAGAGAGAGATGTAGAAGAGTTTCTCTCGGAATGAACCAATCAATAGCAGAATGTTATTCGTAATGGACTGTGTCAGCTTTTTAACCGGACGAAACCTTCGTCAAGTCAATGAGCGGAGTTAAACCTCTCACTAATCTGAATAATCTGTGGACATATCGACTGACCGAGCGGTCTGCCAGAATAACAAATCCTTTTGTGTCCTTTTTTTTCCCGGCTCCATTTTAATATGAAAATTCTGACAGTCTATCTCATTGATTCTTTCTTGTTCTATCATCTCTATTCGTTCTCTTTAAACAGAAAGGAAGTACTGAATGACAGTTACATGAAGACAAACAATCTGTTTATGTTCTGCACATGCACTCCTGCTGAAGTAATCTTTCCTTTGTGCAATAACAAACACTGTGATCATGGTGGTTATGGGTTTTAAATGAAATATGAATTATTGACGGTGAGCACGTGGGTGAGGGGGTGTGCAATGCTTCATAAAGACTCAAGCGGTGACTGGGTTTTATCTGTACTGTTTCTTTTAAGTTTGACTTTGAATTTATATTGCCAAAAAATGATTATAAGCACTTTTCTTAGTAGCATGTTTTTGTTTTTGTATTTCTCCAGTAATTAACTGTATGTTTTTAAGGATTAATTGTTTGGTTTTGCATAGATGATCACTTACAATTCTCAAAGGCTTCTTCACAATAAACAAATCTAAAATACTGACCCTCTAATTCTGGTCGCTGAAAGTTCTAACATGCCATTAAACTCAAGTAGCCAGTAGCACATAGATAAAGTATGGGGGCATCTTTGCTGTTACATTTTTGGCAGATTTTAGGGCTGACAAGCCAGGTATTTATTTGTAGCTGTTAAACCTAAATTGGGAATCATCCTTTAGAAGGAACACAACTGCTTGCATTGGTGTATCTTAGAGACAGTGATTTTTTAAGTACCTTGAAGTGCAGGTAGCTTCCTTCTTAAAAGTTCTGTTTGAAAAGGACAGTTCACACAAAATATTGGAAAACTCTGTCATCATTCATCAATGTGTTTTTATAAGCCTTTGTGACTTTCTTCTGCAGAACACAAAAGAAGATAAGAAGATTCAAAATGTCGTACTGTATTTTGTGTTCCATAAAAAAATAAAAATAAAAACAAAGAGGAGCATCATGGTGGTAAATCATAGATTCTTCATTCTGGTTGAACTATCCCTTTAAATGATTCATGCTAAGTAGCTTGTAACTTGTAAAACTACAGTTTTTAAAGTAGCTTCCCCACTACTGGTAATAACGAGGAAGAGGGGTTAAAGAAATGACTGAAAAAAATGCTTTTAAGACCAAGTGGAATTCAACTGCCAGAATAAAAAGAGAGAAAAAAAATAGCTTTGCACCATATTCTGAATACATCCAGTACTCTTTTGGTGTGAGCATGTGGGTGGGTTGGCGGTGTCAGAAGAACACAAGGCAAAGTTGAAGGGGCCGCACGGAATCAAGAGAGATCAAGAGAAGTTCGCCGTACACTGACACTCAGGGGGAGGGAATTCAGCCCGAGTCATTAGGAGGTACGAGAGGAGAGCCATCTGATGATGGCAATAAGGAGCAGGCTGAAAAATAAGGCGTCCATTGATCTGCACATTGATGTGTGACATTTTAACCAGAGCCGAGAGACAGAAGTTCACTAACACGTCTAAAGCAGCGCCCCTTTACCTCCCATTCACAATGTCTGTTTCTTCACATCTGTCTGTTTCTATTCACTTTACTCAGTGCCCTTCTTTTTGTCTCCTGTATGATCTCTCTCTTTCTTTGTCTCTCTTTCTTTCTCCCTCCCTCTCTCCCTCTGTTTTTCTCTGTCCCCAAAGCGTTTGATTTCTTTGCTCCACAGCCACTGGTCTCACGGGTCACTCCATATTAGCTTACTTGTTAATACTCGGGGTGGGATCAATACTTAATCAACAAGTAATGGGATTTTGCAGTCATCCCATATGATCTTCCAATAAAGACTTGAATCTATCTACCAACCTTTTATAAAGGGCTCAGGGAGAGGGCGGAGACGGGCGGGGGAGTGGGTGAGAGAAATGGAAGAAAAGAGAGAGAGGGTGGCCGGCGTGGTGTGGTGCTGTGCTTTGGAGCGGGGATTTGCTGCTCCGATGCTTTTAGTCTGATCTGCATCTGATTAAGGTTCAGAGAAGGCACTGTCCTTCACCCCCCTCTTCTTTTATCCCACTATAATGTACCGTGGCACACAGATTCATCATCGGCGGGCTCGCCGAGGCCAGA
>NW_020526005.1:0-50262 GCF_003368295.1 Carassius auratus | reverse complement strand
TTAGCGGTCCTTGATTTTCCGGTTGCAGCCGGCACAGCCCTTTGGCTTGGTGTCCGGCTGGACAGAGAGCATTTGTATACCTGCGAAGACAGGCGACAAGGGGCGACACGAGGGTGAGAACATGGTTCCTGGTGACTTTTGACAGTCAGTCATGTGCTGTGTTTTTCAGTCAAGAGATGAAAACACACTTTTTGGTCAACAAAAACAAGAAGCCAATGTAGCTAACATCCTCCCCTTCCCCCCGCTTTAGGGGAGGGGCCAAAGCTTGCACCCCGGAGCAGGCATTGTGTAGCCCTTTACAGGGCGTGAAAGGGCTTTGTTGGGTAGAGAGGGAACAATGTGGGCTCATGCTGAAGGCCTGTAATTAGTATTCTCCTTCCATACAGAGGAGAGTAAGCTGTACCCCGCTCCCCCCTACGCTACCGCTCTGGCCACTCTTTTTACTTGTCCCAGTCCAAAAAGTTTTTGTCCTACATTTTTACAAGTGCGTCTGATTCTGCCCCATTGTCCTGCCACTGAAACAGTCCCCATTTCTCACCTTGTGCAGGAGAAGCTGTCAAAGCCATTAGATTCCACCTAAAGTATATGCTGCTCTTGGAGGCGGGTGAGAAATTGTGAACTTTAAATGAGAGGGTCACCGAGAGATTTCTCAACTGTGGTAAATTGAGTGTCTCTGTCTGAATTGAGGACCTCCCTCAGGATAGTTATAATGCGCTGGTCGCCGCGATGCGTTGTTCTTGGCAATCTCCGCTGAAATACATTCATAGAGGAATATGAGATTAAAAAGCCTTGTTTGGACTGCCATGAATCTGTCCTGACAAGAAAAGTTTGTGAAACATTTGGTATAACATTCCAAAATGACATAATTCTGGCATTATAAATCACCCTTACATCATTAGAAACTTGTTTAATTGTATTAATAAAACGCAATGAAATTTAATTGAGACTTTTGCATTTTATAGAAGAAAGAAAGTCATACATGTATCAGAACAACATAACGGTGAAAAAAAATAATGTTAGAATTTATTTTGGGGTGTGCTATCCCTTTAAAATAGTCGTGCATGTCAACACATTTGGAGACCATTAAGACTCTACCCTACCTAACAACTAGAGAGAGAGTTTGCCGTTTTCTTTTTTTTAACATGTGGCCTTGACGATAATTACTTTCAAAAATGATTTGCCAAAAGCGTGGCAGTTGGCCCTCACAGAAAATAAACAAGACAGTGCACCAATTAGTAAGACTGAGGACAGGTGTGAAATTGGTTTCAATTCAACTGAGCATTACAATGCAGGGAAAGGAACAGCAGGTAAGCCGATCCCTCTAGGGTCATAATTATAGCCTAGAGCAAATATCTGATGCAAGTACCATCGCTTAGACTGTGAACAACTTCCTTTCTGCTGTAGGACCATGCTCGTTAAGATGTAGAACATTCAATGAAACGAGACAAGGGATAATGATGAATTCCTTCAACCTCACTGGCGTTTTTATGATGCTTTATTTTGAGTTTATTCAAAGGAGTGGGCTTGGTGAGGGGAAAACAGCAAGGAAGCACATCAGACAGGTAGCACCGCCGCACTGTTTGTCCCATTGTGCCTTAAACGGTTGAGCTTTTTAATTGGCTGGATTGGACTGTAAAAGCAGCACACGGCTGATTTCCTCTGCTATGTGTTCTTGTTCTGTCCCACTCATCCGCACCGTCCCAGCTCGACTGGTTAACAAAACAAAGTCACCGCCTCTCATTAACAAGCCAAATAAGTAGTTTGGACTCCCGTTGCCCACGGTCCGCAATAATGGTTAGTCCCTAAATGAATCGATTGTGGCACAAAACTGACTAGCCCTTCTATTCACAGGCTTGGATTACCAATTTTTTTTTTTTTTTTTTTTCTAATGGGAAGGTGGGCTGTTCATGCCCTTATTTGATTTTCCTATTATCAAAAAATGAATCTAAAACACTGAAATGGGGCCTGGGTAGCCATTTTTTTTCCTACAATTACAGAAACCAAGTGATTTTGATAACTATTTTCAACTGATGTAGAACACTCTATTAAACAACTCTGATAGTGTTTCCTGCACGTCTGTTCTTTGAAGCACGACAACTTTAGTCCGATTTCTGATCGGATGACTCTTAACTGGAGTCTCTTAAGTCTTTCAGAATTATACAGCCAGACCAGTGTAGTTCGACTGCATAAAGAATGACTCTTCTGACCGGTTCTTTTAGTGAATCAAAAACATACAGTTCTACAGCTCGAATCCCGAGCCAGTGACTATGAATCGACTCTTTTTAGTGAATCAAATGCATGCAGCCTGAACAATGTAACACGAGTCGTGAACTGATGACTCTTTTGAGCTGGTTCTTTTTTTTTTTTTTTTTGCGATTCAAACATACTTTTTTACCAGTCGGAGCTGTTACAGAATTAATCTGACACTTGATTGAACCGCAAAAATGTCTTTTGTCATATTCGACTCTAAATGAGTCACAAACTGTCACTGCGTTATGTTATAATTAACTGACTGAATAACATGAGATGAGCACTTTAAGATACACGAGTCAGCAGGCATATTTTATGAAATAAATGAATGCTTAATGAATTAGGTCACCACATTTTTGTTTAACATTTTCACTTATAGGACCAATGATGAGACTGTATCTAATCCGCCTCTGAAAAGTCTACAAGTCATTACGTCAAACTAAACATATTTTGGAAGAACTGAATTAAATCGATGTCTTATTTGCTATATCGGTGCTGATGAAATCTGAAATTATCTCAAGATTTGCAAATAGATTGCTGAGAGCAGTAAATGCAATACGAATCACAGTTTCTCTCGGAATATTTCCTCCTCAAGAGTAGCCTACTACAAGAATCATTAATGGAACCGTTACAGAACCGAAATCATTGCCCGTAGTCGCCAAAATCGTTTAAATTCTCATCCAGGTCTGGGACACGGGCGCCTTTTTTGTCTTTCCTCTCTCACTCAGATCTTTCATTATGTCCTGTTCTCACAGTGATACGATGCTCTTTGTGCGCTTCACTGTTCAGATACTGATGGAGAAATTTTAGGCGAGACTTGGCAAACACCGAGCGCAAAGTACCAATTCGATTTCACATCACAGCTGCGCGAGCCGGAGATGCTGACATTTCACCCTCTTATCAGTTTAATTACTGTTGCCATGGCAGCCTAGTGCACTGAAAAGGCCAATAAGATTTGCAGCTCGCAAAAGCGACCAAATGAAACCGTTAACGCGTTAGAAACGGTGATAGGCAACGGCACATCATATTAAACGTTATACACAATTATCTAAGCAAACCACGACAATTCACACGGGTTAAATGAGGAAAACGCGTCGCTTTGGTAAAATGCAGCTATGAGGTTAGGCAAAACTGCCGCTGTGTGCATAGAAACATCCCAAGTACCCATCCACACATTTAAACACATCACCCTCGCGTTGATAGGATGCAAAACGCAGGTCTTACCGAAACTTTTCTCCCTTTTCTGCATTGGTTGACTCGCGTCGGCTCCCAGAAACACCATGCAACAAGACGAGGCGCGAGCCAAAGATGCGCGTAAAGTGAGCAGCTGTATGCGCGCGAGGGTGCTTCGCTTTTGTTACAAGTAACAATCCACCTCGCTCCGCCAGAAAAGAGTGAAAACGACGAAAAACACCAATCAACAAAACACGGGAGGGAGAAAGACAGAGAGAGCGAGCCGCTATCGCTCAGCGCCACACGCTGTTAAGACTCCGTTTGTCACAACAGTGCTCGACTATGAAATTAGATCGACCAGCAGCCGTGGCGAGGCAAGTGGCGGCGAACAAATGACAGCGGATGACAAAGGCATATGCTTTACCCCTTCGCGCTCGCCGTAATCTTATAATCCTATCGTGCCTCTCGCTATTCGCCTATTTCAGTGCGCGTACAAAAAGGCACCAAGTTGGATGTATACAAAAGACAACATACAGGAACTCTCACATACTAAAACGAAATGATGCATGCCATATTTTTAGAATATAAACACGAATAATACCAACAACTTCTACAGTCTTTTTAAAGCTTTAAAACTGCTCTTAATTGTCTTGTTTTTGAATGCACAAACTTTAATGCACATAAAGTGTGTATATTATTATACATGCACATCCACTATTTCCAGTGCTGTTTATGTGCCCTCTTATTGCGTTAATAGCTACTGTTTGCAATTTATATCAGTCGTTATTTACTGCTGTGCACACAGCTTTGTTATGCATTGTAGTTTACTAAAGAAACATCGTTTTTTTTTCATTGCTCTGCAGTGTGCAGAAATGACAAGCTGACTTTGCATGATCAGTTTATCTGAAATAATTTGAATCACATGCACAAATCATGCGTCTACGTGAGGCATGCGAGACCGAATTTTGTATTAAACATCAAAGGCTTCTAAAAGCATCCTCGGTTGGTTAAGCGATTCGTTTCGCAGTGCATTTAGAACTAAACGAATTAGAGCAAATCCGTTCGGAAAAGACAATTAAAGCACAACTCACTCACCTTCTTGACCAAGTTATGCAGAAGGTTAACTTAGGATAGAGCACCGACTCCAACTCAATATTCCTCGGAGCAAAAAAAGTTCACGAATCTGACATTGCACCGCGGATAAGAGTGATCTTCAGGTTGAAAATAATGAGGTCCACATGGATCATCTACGAGTAGTAGTTCTCACCAAAAGCTACAGGTGTTCTCGTCATGTATTGAGTATTCTGAGAAAGCTCACAACAACTTGCCCATCTGTGAGTGAGGAACGAGGAATAGTGAAGCCTAGCTTTATTATCTTCAAACCCAATCCCTCACCAGTGAGACATTACACGAGGAGGAAAAGGTCATTCGGTTATTACCGACAGCCGGAGTAACGGAGCGCGCGCTCGCTAACACAAACTTGATGCTCACCTCTCTGAGACGCGCGCGCAAACATGCTATGAGCTCTGTACTACACGTTTAGACTCGCCCTCTCTCTCTTTGTTTTAGCAGCTAGGCAACAATTTATTGGTGCTACTTAGTGTTCTATACCAGAACCGGTCTGATTCATAAAACTCACAAAATAATGTATATGCATACATTATGTCATTTTGGCTACAGGTGTTTGTGCACTTGCATCTATTTAAAAGTAATTATATTAGTACTTATGAATGAAGGCAAATACACTCTGAAAAACATAGATTCCAGTTAGAACAAAAAAGGCTTTCAAACCCTGATGCCTTATAAGTTTCACAAATAACTTTTTTTTGTTTTATCTTAAAGACATCTACATAATGAGTTTTACAGAGCCAAAGCCAGTATGCTGATATGGAGAAACATATCATAAACAAATATATATAAATCTTTTAATCTATCAAAAATAAAAACATAAGAATCCTATATGGTAAAAAAAAATGGTACTTGAAAATGAGCATCAATAAAAAAATAAAAATAATAAATCTCTCAAAAAGCATATAAATAAAATGACAAAAATGTTCTTTGCTGATAAGATGCATAATAAATCTCTAAGGTACATTTCCTTTTTAGAGTGTAAGAAAATGCAGACTGCATGACAGCATATGCACTTGATTAAGTACAGCACCTGTAAGAACATCAGGTGCAGATCCGTTTTTAAATCCAGCAATATTTTGGTCTATTATTAAATCAACATACCTAATTCATTCAGTATTTAAGTGATTCATTTAGTAATACTTCATAGACTATGTTGGTTCAGAGAAGCTTTAATTGATTTAGAATCGTTGATATAATAAAACACTGTCTGCTATCAATTTGGCTCAAGCAGCAAACCATAAATGTGTTTCTTTTGAACTCATATTACACTGGGTCATTAAGTATTAACTATATTGTTAGTCTCTTAAAAAACAAGTGTAGGTTTAAGATAAACTCACCAATTAGTGTACTTTACACACACATTATATGCTATTTTGATTAATACCTACATCTTTCCAGGTAACCCCAATACCATTTAAGTGGCCTTGATGTCAGTGTACTTCTAAATGGGAAACACAAAAAGTGGAAACAACAATAAAGAGAAGAGCTGTAAAAAGATTGTCTTGCCGGCTGTGTCCTCTGTATTCACACATTTAAAAATACCCTTTTTAAGTAAAAAAAAAAAGAAAAGAAAAAAGCATTCTCTTGTATGAAAGCATTATAGCTATTGGTTTGTCTTCAGTCATTTAGGCCTAAATTAAGTCATATTACCCCAGGACACACAATGATCATTTTCCATTATTGATCAGAAACTTTCACGCTTCATGTATGTGATCGTTGTGGACCTGCAAAATCTGCAAAGTCCATGAATATAAAGACAAAATGTGTTCCTGTAGCTCAAGTGGTAGAGCATTGGGTTAGGAAGCGCAAGGTTTGGGGTTCGATTCCCAGGGTAAAAATTGTTAGCCTGAATGCTCTCTGAGTCGCTTTGGATAAAGGCGTCTGCTAAATGCATAATTTGTTTTTTATAATTAAAATGTGTGTGTGTGAGAGAGAGAGTAATAATTTTCAGTTTTTTTCCCAATCTGTGTTTCTAAAGCTATTCCTCGCCCATTGGTTACACCTGTTCACTCTAATTAGCACTGCTTGATGCCCATGTTGCCGAGCTAGGGTGAATCACAGGCCTTCAGTGCCACCTACCCTCCCACCCCACACGCATACACATAGTGAAAGAGAAAAAGAAACATGATCACACAATCACTGTAGAGTTTATTTTCTGTCATGGCCCAAAAGTAGTCATTTATCGTCAGCCCAGTTTGGAAGTGACTAAACCGAGAATGTGGAGACGGAGAACTGATGGTAACAGAGTTGGGTAGTGGTAAGATTGTGGCCCCATGCCAATCACTCTCTGCCTAAAATACAGCAGTAATGAGATGGGTCATAAAATGCTCCTCGCTTCCATTATGAGTGATGAGATGCATTAAAGCTGACAGGGTATTACCTGCCAGTAATTAGGTTTTGTCATGGATTGAATTATTTCAAAGCGGCTATCTTCGTAATCATGCAATTTGCGGGGGAGACGCTTTAAGCTGAGTAAAAGGGAGATGGAGAGAGAGAGTGGGGGACGCTGTAACCCCTTCTTCTTTCTCTATCCTCCCGCCACCACTTCATCACCACATTATCACGTCAATTATTCACCGAAGATATCTGAATTATTGGGGGTGATGAGCTAGAGAGTGCCATCACCAGACTGTGCCGAGCGAAGTGAACGCAGCAGTCCGTCACGTTACGTGACGCTCGCACGAAACAGTCCAGCACGCAGCCCGCATGGCGAGAAGTGCGCGCAGTCTTGGCGAACGGACGTCGTTAAAATGAAGAGCTGCTTATTATTTCACCTCTTTCTCTCTCTCTCTCTCTCTCTCTCTCTCGCTCACCCCCCACCCCCCTCTCTCTCTCTCTCTTTCACACACAGACTTGCGATGTAACATCAGCAAAGAGAGGGATATCCGACAGACGACCACCCCACTTCATCCGAGGAATGAAGGTTCGTTTTTTGTGGTAGAAATGAAAGCGGGAGTTTAATTACCGGGCTTCACAAGGGGAGAAATCTTTTTTTCGTGGAGGATTGGAGTCAAAAAAGATATTTCCTGGTACTCTTACCCTCGTTTAAGCCTCCTTTGAGCATCTCCAGCGACCATTCATTTCACGGAAGCTTCAACTTAATCCCAGTTTTAAACCGCTGCTATTAACGTACAGAGAATCTAATGCTTTCACACACACCCGCCACAGTCACTCACCGATTCTAACTCTCAGCTTCCTTATTTAGGAGAGAAACCGTCAAAGTAGTTGGCAATTATCCCGAGATCCTTTATACTAACAACCTTAATTAGAACAAAAGACCATCACTAATTAGTTCTGGTTTAGGATCAAACGAAAACACTGCATGAGCAATTGTTTCCAAGCTTCTTAAATAGGCTGCAGATCAGAATATATTTGAGGAGGAAAAAAAGATCTGATTGAAAGATACTGTACCGAGGAAAAGTTGCTGATTAAGACGAGATGGTAGCTCAAATATAGCTGCTTGCCTTGTCAAGATCCAGGCGAGCGGGTTAAAAACACGCAGCCCGACTCGGTGCAACTCCTCCTAGCTCCCGCTCTAAAAAGATTCCCCTCCTTCTCCCCACGATGGCTGTTTCTTCGCTCGCAGTCTCGTTCCCTCCCTGGCAGCAAAGCAAAACAGACCTGAGCCGGCCCGCACGTCTCCTCGCCTATTTAAGCACCTTCACCAGGTCCCTAGTTAGCAGCACACTCCAGCTCATCCAAGAAGCTGACAAGCACCGTTAGGGAAGGCAGCGCATGTTGCTCTAATGGACCTCATTAAGTTCTACTTACAGATGTTCTCTTAACATAATTGATCTGCAGCGAGTTGAGAGGACGGCAACCTATTCCCTAGCCCCCAATTATGGCCCGGTAATTAGATCCCCAACCTCCAGTTCTCCACATTCACCCTTCTAACATTCCGAAATATCAAAGTATCTCTTTCTCTCAAAGCAAACCCTCCTGCCTCCCCCACCACCTAACCTTCGTGTCTCCACCTCCTTTGCTCCCTCCCCTCCCTAAGACTCCATTCCTCTGACAGTATTGACAGTCAGATCTGCTAACCTTTGTAGTGAAGCCAGACTTAGTAGTGCACTCACTCCAATTGACAGAGCTCAGTCTAGCTTTTTTCCCTCTCGTTTTTGCACTCTCTCTCTCTCTCTCTGGTTCTCCTTTTCTCTCCCTGCTGAAATACCCAGGGAAAGAGTGAAGGATGGAGCATGAGACACATACGGAGGGGGGAGACAGATGGATAAAAACAAGTTTGCACTTTTTGATAAAAGGTTGTAATGATAATATCTGTCAGGGGAGGATCTCTTTTTTTGCACAATGCATTTTTTTATCTTTAATAATTCCTCTGATGGTGAACGTGAGTGCAGGAGGAAGAGGCAGGTGGTGGTGTGAATGGTGAGCAGAGATGGCGCAGCGTTTATAATGCCAATCAGAGCCACTCCCTCCACCCGCTTAATTATCCGCTGCGCTAAAACACAGAGCACTTTAGGGAAATGTGAATGTCACGCTTACGCACTTAAAAGCCTAGAGTGTTTCGTCACACAGGGAGAAGAGGAAGCCAGGGTGGGTGCGTTTGGTGCCAATCATTGGCGTGAATTTTTCTAGATCATGCACAGTTTGTAGTGTAAACGTGACATGAACGGGTAGGCAGAGCTTTGCGAAAGCAAAACATGGCAATATGTGATTTTTCTTACAGGTGTCCAATTAAAGTTCAAACAGGTCCGGTCGGTAAATTACCTTCCTTTACTTGCACTGTTTTAAGAGCCTTCCATTATATAATTTATAAGCAATGTGCATTTTATTTAATTAATGATTATATGTGTTCATTCATTATAGGGAGTATTCACTGTGATTTTAGCCTTAAAGTGCAGTCACATTAGTGGAATTTCTGTGAAATGTTGTGGACAAGGTAGGTCTATTGTCAATAGTAGTAACTCTGAGGACACTTCCAAACTAGACAAATTAATACTGGTAAACACAGCCAATTTGCATGTTAAAAGTTCAATGAACAGTAACCCAATCAAACTAAGAAAAAATCCTCACTGACGCAGATAGCTTTGTGGGCAGCATGCTATCATATAGTGCAGTTTTGCTTCGGGTGTCCCGAGTTTGAGTCTCATCTCTCAGCCCTTTCCAAATCCCATCCCCCTCTCTCTCCAATTAACTTCCTGTCAGATCATCACTGTCCTATCAAGAACAATGCAAAAATACCAAAAAATATATATAATTAAATAAATACAGCATTCCTTCGTGTGATTTTCCCAATCACTTGGATTCCAATTGAGATGACTGCATTCAGCCTGCGGAACTGCGCCGTACAAAAGCAAAGGAGACCACTCCTTTAGAGGGGCTTTGAACCTTTTGGTCGCGAATATTGCTGTTCAGTTTTTGATTGGATATTTGTTGCTAAACAATTGCCCATTAAATTCTTAAAACTGTATTGTTTTACGTTGTATACCAGAAACAGGATTTCATAACAAGCGGTGGTAACCAAATTTGTTTGTGAAACATTGCTGTACTGGGTGAAATGCTTGGTTTAAAAAGACAATAACCTGGGGTTAAACATATTGTGACAAGCGTATGTAGTTATATTCAAGAGAAATAATTTTGATCAGATAGAACCAAGTGTTGTCTGCAGTCATCATATAGCATGCATTAGTGTCCAGATTCTTTGCCATGTGGCATTTTATATCCTTCTTTTACTGGTTGTTGCCCCAGTGAGATTCGTGAATGCACATGTATCTCATCATCTTTTACTAACACTTTTCAAAATCCCAAACTAAGTTACCCACACTATTCTTCCACAATCTAGTAAGCACCTTCTGACTCTAGTAATACAGATTCACATTCAATCTAATTCCACATACTCTCCAAGAGTTCTCTGCTCCCAGTGGACACAAAGGGACACATGTGACTGTGCACTAATGACCACGAGAGCCTCTCCTTAAAGAGACACCCAATAATTGCTTCAGGTAGGTGACCCTCAACTAGGGTCAAGGGATGCCTAGTTTTTAATGACAACTTTCGTACTCCCAACCTTGCTCTCTCTGCCCTGTAGACCAATTTTAGTTTTTGGCCAAGAGACAGCTAAAGCAAATAATAGATACTCCTCAGCAAAGTCTGAAGAATCACCTTTAGTAATGGTCCTGAGGGGGCACCTCTGAAGTTAAAGAACACCCAGCCCACAATATACCGGCCAATCCTATTGTCGCAGTGGGAATCACTGGAGATTACTTAATTCAACCAGCAATTAATTTGTTAAGGCCAGTCTGAGAGCTACAATATCCAAGTGCAACGTGACTCCATTGCAGAAGGAGGGCGTTCCTTGACTGCCTGAAGGCCTGTTGTAAGTAGGTAGGTCTGCAGTGAGATCAGATCATTTTCATTTGCGACTCCCTTTCACATGGGCTTTCAGGAAGATTTTATGGATGTTAAAGTCCTATTGTTCATGTCAACCTTTCTGATTTGTGATGTTAGCATTTTTGTAATCATTATTTTTAGAGTAAACTGCTGCTTTTTAAAAGGTTGCATACATTTACAGACAAAATAACCATTGAATTAATTAGATCATTACATTGTGTAATGATCTTGGCAGACCACTGCACTGGATAAATATTGAAGCTATATATATATATATATATATATATATATTTATATATACAGTATATATCATTCCAAAATAAGAGTTTCTGGGTTGCAAATGTGATGGATTCATGTAGGAATAGTAGTACTTCATCCAAGCAACATAGAGCCCACAATTAAACATGTTATGTGATTAAATATCTATTATGATGAATATTTTGCTGTCATTTTACCTTGAGCTTCTAGGTCACGTTAGAGTTTGGAGGTCAGATTTATGCTTTCCAATTAAATCTTCAATCACAATGGAGCCTTTACAGTCAATAAACCAGCCAGTGCCTTTTCAGTGTTAGGCCACACACAGCCATGTTTTCAATACCACAAGAAGATGAGCCTTTGAACAATATTTCTACAAGCCTTTAATGATAACCTTGAGCAATACTGGTACCTGCTACATAATATCTATTGATTCTATCCAGCATGATTTCCTTGAGTAGCTCGGTTGAAATGACTTGTGTGTTTGGAACTAAGCATTTCAAACAGACTGCTGTATACCTCTGTGGCAATCAATCAGCCTTAATCCAAAACCAATTTACTCCGCCTGAAGAGGAAAATATCTTTTAATCTCTTGCCGACAATCCCTGATTGCAGTGCTGAGCATCAGTTGACAGTAAGATGGTGGCTTGCTTGTGATGGAACCTCTAGTTTGTGTACTACACAAAACAATACTTGTTATATACACACTATACATAAAAAGATGCTGTAAATTGCAGTCGTTGGAGATAATTCTGCTCAAAAGCAGTACAATTATTGGTGCATACGTGTAGAGTCAGTGTTTTTCAGTTCAAGGTTTATCTTTGAAAACTCAAGTATTCCATTTCGAGCACAACCACTAGTGCAAATTAAACAATTTTTTTTCCCAACTCCTACATCGTCCAATCAATTAAAATAAAAATTGTAAACTTCAACTAAATCTTATTCCATTAAGCCCATTTTGTCACAGCCCTAAATATACAATTGCAATCTCTTTAATATTCACATCTACTAGCACCAAGGTGTCATGCATTAAGCTTGTGTATTCAATCTCATTATCCATAGTGAGAGTAGACAGACTTTTTTTTTCAAATCTTATAAAAGATATATAATTTTTTTTCTTCCCAAAGCTAACTACAAATAATGAGGGCGCTGAACCTCACCTTTCATTTCCTTGTACTGTCAAATCTTCACATATACTATACATGGTGAAAATAGATTTGTATTCGTAATTAAATTGATTGTTGTATCAATGCTTAAAATAAAGCAAAATGAAGGCTAAGTTGTAATACATCCCTTTATGACCCATCAAAAGTCTCTTAATCACGTCTGCTTTGTCTTGATTGCAAATAAAAGGAGTCAAAATATGCAAGCAACTTTGTCTCAGTGACAATTGACTCGAGAGGCCCAGGAACAAAACCAGACATCTCGCTGTAAAGTTTGGCACTGCTGATGCTGTTTTGGAGGCTGGAGGGTTGATCTCAGAGTCTGTCAGCCAGTTAGATGAGGCTCTGATTTTCATCTGCATGTATATCTGGGAGCACTAATTGGCAAGATGAAGCGATGATTGATGTCACTGATGTTCTCCTGCGTTCTTGCTGCAATTTTCCCACCCACACGCGTCAGTCAGTGTAATGACATGGTGTTGCTACCGTAAAAGTTGCCCTTTTACATTGATCTGAGATCAGCGCTGTGCCATTTCTTAAAATAATTAAGCCTGCGATTCAAGCTAAACCTTGATCAGCACACGAGAGGCAATGACATGACGGCCCATCCTCCATCAGCTTTGACGCCGTACAGTCTCTCCCTTTATTCGATACATTGAAGGACATCACCTCTCTGTTCAGTGCCATTAGCCTCTAGCTCATTCTCCTCCCCAATGCTAATTGACTCAAAAACACACAAGGTGAGGTCCCCGGGATGAACTAAAAGCATGCGCAGACAGGCCTGACAATGGCCTCATTACAAAAATGAACTGGAACTGAGTAAGGTAAGTGTTCAAACCCTTGTTGGCCATTCGAATAGACGCATTTGTGCTTTGGTGAGCTTTTCAAAACATACTTAGTATGAAATTAATTTTCTGCACGTCAATAGGTGGCATTCTAAGCACCTACAGCTCTGTTGTTTGAATGAGAAATATTAACCTTCACTTTCAGCAAGGGCTGCGAATTTGGCAGATTCCAAAACTCATAGGCCTAAAGCAAGAGACATAGTCAAAGCAATACACTTATTTCCATGCTATTGAGTGCTCTCAAGGTAAGGCTATGCAACTAAGATTGAAAGGAAAATCAGCTGAAGTGGCTTTTAGATGTCATTCTTTGACTAATATTTTGGACCCTGATGGTGAATCTCTCTGATACAGCCTTGACTAACTTTGCAACCTTTTCTAGTATGTAAGTTGGAGGTATAAAAAAAGGATTTAAAGACGATTGCCTCAGCTTTGCTATGATCGATTCTTGGAGAACAACATTCCATCATGCAGAGGGGGGCCTGAGCTGTAGACGACAGCTAATTAAGATGGCTAATCGCCACATTTCACAGTGGCTAGAACAACTGTCACTCTTTGCGATCTGCTCGATGGCTGCTGCACAAGCATGTGACATCATAAAACTGCGCCAATTATCCAGTGTCCAATTACCCCAATGTCCAGAGTCAAGTCCTGTGTGTGAATATGTTTACTTCCCTTTAACACAATATGCAGAACCGCTATCCCATAATGTCACGGGAGGTAAGGAGCCATCAGATTCAAAAGTAATTAAATTGGCAGAGGTATGTGAGCCAGGTGACTCTTCAAGTTTTGGTTACACTTTATTTTAAAAGTCCACTTTAGACATTCTACTGACTGTAAGTAACTTTGTAACTACATGTCGACTACATATCAACTAAATCTCAGAAATTTGCAACTACATGTCAACTAACTCTCAGAGTAGAATGTTAGGGTAGGTTTAGGGTTAGTGTTAGGGGTAGGTTTAGGCTTAGTATTAGTTGACAATAAGTTGACAAAGAAAGTGTTAGAAGATATTAAGCAGACCGTCTACTAATACGCTACTAACTGCTAGTTGACATGTAGTTGCAAAGTTACTTACTGCTAGTAAAATTTCTAAAGTGGACTATCAAAATAAAGTGTTACCCAAGTTTCATAGTTCTTAGAAAATGTTCCTTGTTTTACAATGCCAAAGTAAATTGTTTTTTAGGTTCTGCTTAGTATGTTAAAGGTGAAAGAAAGTATGAGTCTACAGACGTTGATATATGCTACATACAACAATTTCTTCTTTTCAGTTCAGTCTTCGATGCATGTTCACAAGAGTACTACGATGCATGCACAGAAGCCGTTGTTCTATCGTAGAACCCATATGTGCTGTGCCTTGTTTACAAGCAGAGGAATGTACATGCATTCATCTTGTTACTTTTGGGGAAGTAAAGATGTTGTTGATTGAAGTCGTTATTTTTGTTTTCTTTGCACACAAAAAGTAGCTTCTTGTAGCTTCATTATATTATGGGTGAACCACTGATATCACATGGATAATTTGTTGAGATTCTTGATAGCTTTCTGGACCTTGAATGTGGTAGGACCCTTGCTGTATACGGAAGGTCAGAAAACTCTCGGAATTCATCAAAAATATCTTAATTTGTGTTCCAAAGATTAACAAAGGACTTATGGGTTGGAACAATAATTATCCTTTTGAGTACATGTTATTACTATACGGCTATGTTCTCCAACAGCACTTAAAGTAACTCATGACCTGATAGATGAGCTTTAAGTCACGACATACCTTGGAAGAAATTAGTAAGATTTTTGATGCCAAGAATCCACAAATATTATGGCACCCTTCCAAGTGGCCACTTCCTAATAAATAACGGCAGTTATATATTTCCATTTATAAAGAGCAATACTATGCAAGAGGCATGATAAATTAGAAAATAATTGTTTAATATGAACTCATGTACTCCCTTTGGAGCTCCAAAAGTTTGAAACCCCCAAGCTAATAGAGAGCTATACCCATACATCAACCAGTTTGTCTTCATCACATACAGTCCCTAGTACGGAAGGCAGAGAATATTAAAACATCCGGCAGACTTGGATGGGGCACCAATTCCTTTTTTGGTGTCTCATGTCACAACCCCTGTGAGCTTGATGGGAATGTGTTCTGGCATAAAGCTGCAAATTAGGCGTGTAGTTCAAGCTTCTTTTGGTAGTTCAAAGCCAACCAGGATTGAGGCTTTTTTCCCTGATTCATATGGTACACAGCGACGAAAACGGGGTTGATGTACAAGCAAACTGAGAATCTTTACATCTCACTCCTGTCTCTACATCTCCCTCGCTCTCTCTCTATCGCACGCACTCCCCTATTCTCCTTTTTATTTCCCTCTGTGTTTTTGTGTAGGAGCTTGCGAGTCCCCTCCTTCATGTTTTAATTGGCTGCTCTCTTTGCATGTCAGGGGACCCGGTGGAATAGTTACCAATCCTCCAGTGACGATCAGACCGGATACCGTTCTCAGGAGGGTGCGAAAAGGCATTTCAGACACCCTCCTCTCACATCGCGCCGCATTGTAGTTCAGATTGCTCTGACGCCATCTTCACAGTAGCCCATAAGGTGCACCTTCTTCAAACATGCTGAATTATCACACGTAAAACAACTGGGATGAATATATCTGTGGCTTTGTCAGGAAATGCAAAGATTTTAATGGCAGATGAACAGAAAGGAACACAAAAAAACATAGTTGAGTGTAGAGAGACTGTACAGCTCAGGTAGTTCAAGGCCCATTATTTTCCAATATGAGGCTGTCTGTCTTTGCAGGGACTCTTTCGCCATGATAGCAGAAGCAATATTGAAAATGGAAGTGGATGCGCAACTGAGCTGAAGCACTGGGCCCACCAAATTGAAGGCGGGAGACAGAGGCCTATGAGCCGGCGTCTCATCAAATGGCTCATGAGGCCTTACATTTTTTTTTTTCACTAAAGTGATTTGCGCATCCTCTGTGCAGAGATGAACACCACCCTGGCTAAGCCCCGACGAGTGGTTATAAGAGAAAACTGTTTGGGAGTGATTTCCCATCTGGATTCAGCTCAGATAAGCAGTTTTAAATTGCAGTAGGACTTATACCATTGACTACATTACTGAGTCCGCCAGGCCATGATATTGCATCACTTGCTCATTGTCTGATCTCAGAATACTGCTAAGATTTAAAAAAATAAATAAAATAAAGCTGGCAAGAAGCGGATGTACCCTTTTCCAAAGGGTACAAAGTATATCACAAACTCGCAGTACTTGTAAATTGCAGAGGTTGTCTATATTTGGTTGATTGGAACATTCAATGAAACAGGTATAATCATGAAAGATTTAACTGATCTTTTTACTTTGAGAATGTCATGTATTGAAGCCACTGCAATGTTCTTTCGGCTCTTAGTTCTTTCATATCCTAGCAAAGTGAGTGATATTCTCAAATGCACCCCGGTCATGAGGGAGGGAGAAGGAGACGTTTATATGTGCAGCTAGGGACTAAGCGTTCTTTATTGCAATTTTTTTTTTTTAAGTCGAAAGTTGATCTGTTGAGATTCTGAGTGTGTTGCAAAAAAAGAAAAGCTCTTGAAACGCAAAACATGCAACACAAGTTTTTGATACGCTTCTCAAGCCACGCAATTCTTCTTGTAGTTGGTTATGCCCTTGTAATTTTTGATATGTTGTTTCACTGAATTATGCTGGGTGTTTAGCCAATTGCATTGCTCATGCATGTGTTAAAGCACCTTTCTTAACAGAACAGATGTGTGAATGTTAACAGAATGTTAGCATTCAATAGATATTTAGATGTTATGCATTAGGTTTCACACACCGGAGTGAAAATTGAAAAGTATATATATATAATGGTTTAATGTTAAATAGTCCAATGTTTTATATAATGTTATGCAAATAATGGTTTATTCTTATTATTATTATGTGCATTATCTTGTGAAATATTTTTTTTATTTATAGGTAGCAGCAATAGTTGTTCACATTATTGGTTTTAATATATTTGACAAATGGACAGAAATTCTGTGTATTTTTGAGAAAAAAAAAATCCTCGTAAATAGAGTATTTGTCCTCTAGAAATGCTTTTCTTGGGCTTTTTTATTTAATATTTTAACTCCTCAAAACAATAGCATAAATAATATAAAGAAAAGTATTTGAGGTCTATCCATCACAGCATTTCCCCCTATAGTGTGTAAACATAACTGGAGTCAGAACTGGGCAAAGACTTATTCCACAGTGGGACAGCCGATGTATTAATGCCTTTGTGCAGTAGAAGACATATGATCGGCGTCTTTGAGTTCTTCAATCTCCATTTTGATGTGAAGGCCTGGCCTACTGTAAAGGCAATGCTGCTGACTCAGTTGCTTCCTTTTCGAGATTGTTTTTCTTTCTCGCTATTGCAACGTTCTGTTAAAAACTGATTGGTTCAAACCTGCGCTCGTGAATACTGAAAACCGCTACCTTGAGTTGACATCAGGGTACACTGAGCACTTGTTTGTGGATCTGCCTCCCTGAAATGAGTTCTTTCCTCCTTCTCCAGTTCATTGTGTCCTTCAGTCAAATGCATTCTCCTCCAAACATGGCATAATCTTCCCGTTTGTTAGGGCAATGCTAAACTCCAAAAAAGGGGTCGCATCAAAATAATTGCTTCAAATAAATGAGCTCTTAAAGGTCCATTAGCCCAGCCTCTTCCTCAGCTAATAGCATTCAGTGATATCAAAGATTGCTGGAAGGGGTCTTGCCATGGAACAGATGGGGCCATCCTCTCCTAGCTGTAAATGAGAATTCTGAATGGATCCCAGGCCTTCATCATTACCTGGGCCTCCTGATAAAAAGGAATCTAAACCTCTCCGATTATGACACGCTTCACAAAAAGTAAATGCCCTTCACATGGTTCAGTCAATCGTTTTAGTGCATTTAGGTGTAATTGCATGCACAAGTGGGAGAGGGAGGGACTTGAGCTGTTTCTATGAGAGCACAGATGCAACAAAAAAGTTGTCATCACACTTACAAAGGTACATTTACTTGTGCCTCCAAAATCTGTATGACTTTGTCTTAGTGCCTTGAAATGTAAAGAAAGTACAGTTAATTTGGGGGGGGGGGGGCTTCAAAAAAAGGATGACCAAGCACCATAAATATATAAAGTAGGTTGTGCATTTGATTTATTTAATTATTTTTAATAATGTATTTTTTTATTTGATCATTAATAATAGATTTATAGCATGGCTATAATTTTATAACATAAAAATTTCTTTATTTATTTAAAAACATTACTTGTATATTAATTTACATTATATATTTATATATTTAATTGAATTTCAATTAATTTAATTTATATTTATATTTATGCCATAAATGTATCACATAGGTTGTTTCAGTTCGTTTTTGTATAATTTAATCAGCAATAAATTAATCGTATATTGTATTATATTGTTTATTACATTTACCAATAAGTCTAATTTGTGAACAATTATTATTACAAATTTTATTGTGTGTGTTCGGAAGTCAGATCTCTCCGATGAATACAATTGATCTGATTCACAAAGACAATCGAATTGATTCATTCACATTCAGTTCTTGAGTTCAACTCACTGATTCGATGAGTTGGTCAGAGCATTTAACTCACTGGAGTTGAAGATTATTATTGAATATTTCTATTCCTCACTTAAAAATATGACTAAAGAATATTTTTATTATGCTTTGTGTCCTTTTTGACATCTCATCCATTTCAATTATAGATATGGAATGGCATAGAAATAAGAATTCAGTCCAATGCTAAAAAAACTCTCCTTTGCTTTAGAAAGTAAGTCTTATTGGTATGGAAAGACAAATGTGGAAGGGGGTAAAGAATGACAAAACTTTTATTTTTGAGTTAGCTGTACCTTTTACAATTTTATAAATGTATTTTCACAGAATAGATATAAAATACAGACTATAAGCCAAAACCCTAAAAAAAAAAGAAAAATCCATTGCTTTCCCGAGAAGGTGTAATTTATTTCACCTCTGACAGATTTAGATCACTTTAGAACAGAAGCAGAGGGGGGAAAAAATCCTCTTTTTGAAGGAATACATTTTTCATTTGGCACATTTGTGTTGCATTTATAAATGCAACAGCGTCATTAGCATGTTCAAGCAGTTGTCAGGCTGGTAGAACATCACTCAGCCTCTCAAGTGACCAATAAATTCCTCTGGGCAAATTCTCCCTAATCAGAATTTAATCTGTTGGCTGCCTCCTCCTCCCCCTTAGGTGAGTTATGTTTTTTTGGGGCGGTCTATTGGTCTCCAGGGGTCAACGCCCACTTTTCCTTCCAGTAACCAATCTGGAAGTGATCTAAATATCCTGAGCCTCTCTGTCATCTTCAGCTCAGTCCTCCTGTAGTAATAGCACATTAATTTGGGCTCCAAATATTTCACAACATGTCCTCTGACAGATCCCAAGCAGCAGTTTGTTGGCACCAGGGCAGAAATGCATTGGAATGAGAGATGTGGCGTGTGCGAGAGAGACATATATAAAATTTGCTTTTAATGAGAAAAACAAATAGCATTTCAAGAGATCATCACGAGAGAGCAGAGGTGGGATGACAGCAGCGTGTGCATGTGTGTGTGTTTGGGGTGATGGGAGGGGTAATGATTTTTTGAGAATTTCCCAGGGTGTAGTTAGAGAGGCAACAGAAGGCGGCCCTGGCAGAGTTCTCGCCTTCGATTATGTATACTCTTTTATTCAATCATTGCATCTCTCAGCGCCTGACATTTGGTCAATAGTGCAATCTTCTTGTGATCAGAAAACGGCAGACAGCCCACCGCACAGAATTCCATTAGTTTTGCTTTCAGTGGATGCACTTGAACAAGATAACTGGATATAACGACACGTTTCTCACACTGATTGAATAGCAAACATCATATAAACCAGAGATTTTAATTGGTCCTTCTTATTCTCTCCTTCTCTTTCAGTCAGTCTGTCCGTCCGTCCGCCCACCCAGCTTTCTAGGAAAATTGTGAAGCATTGTTAGAAAAAAATGTGGTGTTCTTGAAACTGGAAATTCTATACAGAGAGCAAATAGATGTGTACAAAAGGTTACACAGGACAAAAGCTTAACAAAGAGCCCAGACATAAAGCCTAAAATGAGAGAGACAATTATTTAGCTAAATAATCTCCTATGGCATCTAAAGGACAGATGAAGTGCTTTCATGTAAAAGCAGCCCATGGTGCAGGGTTTTATTAAGATTCTATACATCCTTTCCTATTCAAGCGCTATGACAGCCTTGATTCAAATGAGGCCACCTTGAAACATCTCACGCACAAAGCAGCGCAAATAGAGGTGAAAGTAGTTTTCAGTTACGACATATGTTGGTAGGATGGAGGTCATGTTTTAACCGTCATTTATTGAGCCGCTGTGTAGCAGCTTACAAAACCATTCCTCAATGCATCTGCGAGAGTCTTTGTTGCATTGCTATTAGCGGCTCCCATACTGCGCCTTTGACCTGCTGAATAGAATTCAGATGTACGCTACAGGTTTGATGACAGTGGAAGTTTGCAGGGAGTTAGTGATTATTTTTGACATTTTTAATAATTAACTGCCATCAGGCCCTCTCTTTCTCTTCATCGCTCCGACCAGTGCTCAGGAGACGGCCAATGAGTCTCAACAGATTTCCACTGTGTGAATATATAAAGAAAACAACATGAATAAATTACACCCCACAGCTACTGCACATGCCTTGCAAACTTGAACACCAGAAAGTACTGTGATGTAACAGTGCTCTCTAGCACTGTACTAGACACGAAATACTAAAATGAGATCACCGTGGCATGATATTCAGGTTGTGCAATCCGCCCTTGGATCCTACAAAACATTATAATTTCATTTAAATGTTATTTTTTATTGCATTTGCTCTTTGTATATCTCTTCCTATAGCATTTAAATAAAAGACGTTGTGCATATGCTGAGACTAGTTATTTAAGTGATAAAAGCACAGATAGTTCAGGGCCATATGCAAGGTGCTTTATTGTAAACCTGAATTACTGAACCGAAGGCAGTCTTAAAGGGTTAGCTTACCCAGAAATGAACACTTTGTCATTATTTAACCACCCACTTGTCATTCGAAACTTGAATGACTTTCTTCTGTGGACTTATTTTGCAGAACCTCTCTTGAACTCTTTTTTCCTTACAATGAAAGTGAATGGGGATGGAAGCTGTCAAGCACACAATGTTCAAGTTTAATTAAGTGTGTTTCTTGCCAATTTTTTTCCCACCTTGCTATATATGTGTATATACATGTATGTATATATATATATGTGTATATATATATGTGTGTGTGTGTGTGTGTGTGTATGTATGTGTGTATGTGTGTATGTATGTATGTATGTATATATATCATTTTTGCTGGCCATCATATGTTTAATATATGCAACATATATGTTGTAAACAGAAAAGCTCAATGATATATATTTGGTTTCAAACTTTTTAAAGTAAACTATATAAAAAATATTTAGTATATTTCTAGCTGAATTTTTTTCAGATGCGTTATGTTTACAGATGGGTTTCTTGGATTTAAATATATAGAGCACTGTATATTTGAAAATGCTTTAAAAATAATGTAAATTACATTTTTAAAATACATTGTCAAGAATATACAAAACTAGACAAAAACATATTGGTAAAAGTATGTTTAAGTTATTTAATATGGTTTCTTATAAATTTGTCATTGAAAATGACTTCTACACTAAATATTTTTGGTGTTTTTGAAGTATTTATTTATTTTTTGTCATATTTGCTGCTTGATAACCCCATTCTCCATTTACTTTCAATGTATGGACAACAGAAAACATTCAGATTAAAGAAGATAATACAGATTATGAGCAACATGAGTGTGAGTGATCAATGTCCGAATGTTCATGCTTGGATAAACTATCCCTGTAACATTTGCGCCTGCTATGTTTGACTTCTAAATGAGTTTCCACTAGAAACCCAAAACAAATTTCAGCAGGGCACAAGACATGGCCATGCACCTTGACTCTGAATTAACTGGCATTCACCGGCTACACAGAACATACATGCTTAATACTTTAACGTAGTTCTCACTCAAAAGGTTTTACCTTTACATTTTAAGCTTACAGTGTCATTCACAGACACGTGCACACATAGACTTACAATGGAAATCCCATCCAGTCTACCTCAACTTGTACTACAGACAAGTTCGATCAGCTTTGGGGTTAAAAGTCGACAGTGTAGAACACTGTGAGCGATTTCTACGAATATGACGCGTTTTGTTGGTTTGTGCCTCATCTACCGATAATTCGCTGCTCACAGATAGGGATAAAAGTGTTAATCTACTGTATAATCATAATCCCTCTAGGAGGCCTGCAGGGAAATATAAGCCCTAGTTACAATAAGAGAACCGCTGACACCCGAATTCTTTTATCATCTCATTTCAAAGTTGTGGAAACTTAACTTTACGTCAAACAAAGAGCAAGCATGAGTCAGATTCAGGCTTCATAATAGAAGCGTGCTGCTACCTATGAAAACAGACCTAGCTTTGATGGTTCACCAAGGCCCTTGTGCATTATCATTCATATTAAACTAACCCAGTGGCACTTATTTTCCTGACACAATCTCGCTGGTCAATCAATAATGCATCCCAGAGTTCAATTCGAGATGGATGGATATGCTTTATCCTGCACATAATATTGTGGGCAATCTTACAGTGCAGTCATTGGTGGAGATAGAATTACTGGCCGCTAATCAGATGCTAAAGAGCGAGCGGCGTCTGTTTGCGTGCATGGAAGATGGCTTAATATTACAGGGAACATTAATGGAAGAGGAAAGGTAAGCAAATATCTGGCCAGATACCTGCTATCAAGCAGTTAAACAATTTCCGAACAGCCCGCATGTCAATAATGCGACTGCCCTCAGCAGTTAGGAAAGTTCTGCTTTATTGCCGATTTACATAGAAATTGCCTTATTTTAGACTCGATGGGCTTTTTTTTAATGCATTATCTGCTACTCTGTCTTATCTATAAGATGGCGAGGTTCTGATTAGAATTATACACAATCAGGGTTGGAGAGCACCTTTCGACTGTGAAGCATACTGAAGTTGTCATAGGGTTCAGTCCGAGAGTTCTGCTTCTATTATTTATCTAATTAAAATGCAAGGTGATATTGGTGAAAAAATCGAAGCAGCAAAGCGCTGAAATAATGACATGTATAAATAAAGCTCGACCGCATCGCTGTAGAAGTGATTATTGATAGGAATGTGATTCCCCCCCCCCTTAGTGTTAAAGTGTTTGCACACAGTCCATAAGAGTAATTATTATTTCAGGAGAACAAATATCACCCCTTGGGCTCCAATTATTTTCATGCATTGTCTCCCTTAGCTTCTGACTAGGTCTGGTTGTTTTGCCTTTGTTCTTTAAATATATATTTTTTTTATCCATCTTTGTATTCTTGTTCTTCTTTTTCTTGGAGAGTTTGCTCTGTACAACTTTAACCCTTTGTGCTGTTGCCTTTTTGCAAAGTGTTACCATTTTTGTAGCACGCTGTGAATTCCTATCCACTTATTAATGTTTGATAAGCTGTCTAATCTCATAAAAGAGTGACAAATACCCGAACATAGCAAATCACCAAGTGGATACCAAATGTTCTTGATGCTGAACAACATCTGAGTAGCTAACAGTGTATTAAACAAGCTGAGTAGTTTGCAGTTTCACACTAGATAAGATTCAGTGAAAGCTTTAGTCAGCTCCTTTTGATCCATTTTATATTTATGTTATATCTAATATAGTAAGCTACCAAGAAATATTATTTAATCATTACACACACACACAGACTGTTAGCACATATTGTTCCAAAGTTTGGGGTCAAAGTTATATATATATTATTTATAATTATATATATATATATATATATATATATATATATATTTGTTATATATTAATCCTTTAATTCAGAAAGGTGATCAAGTATGAAAGTAAACAAATGTATAATTTTATTTCAAGTTACTTACTGCTGTTCTTTTAATCCAATCTAATTAATAGAATTAAAAACCATACAGTTTCCACACAAATTTTAAGCATCGCAACTTTTTAGTTTTTTTTGTTTTCAGCACTGATAATAAAAAATGTCTTTTGATTATGAAATCAGCATAATAGAATGATTTCTGAAGGATCATGTGACACGGAAGACTGGAGAAATGGCAGCTGAAAATTCAGCTTTGTCATAATTTATATATATATATATATATATATATATATATATATATATATATATATATATACTAAAATAGTAAATAATTATTTTAAATGGTAATATTTTACCATGTTCATTTTTTATGCAATTTCAAATGATGTTACAATGAAGATGCAATTTTTTTGCAAATAAATACATGCAATGTTTATATATTTAAACAACAGAAGAAAAGAGGAGTATTTAGGAAACCTGTTTGGTGTTGATGGCTCTAACAAAAGCTCAAGGTCGTTGCGGTTATGGTCAGATCTCATTGAAAGTGTCATCTTGTGAAAGTGTCGTCTTCATTTTCCTTCATATTGCCAGTGGCAGATCTGCCATTGTACAGGCATTTGCTATGTGAAAATCATCATTGTCAAAGGCAACTTAAAGTTTACACCAACTAATTGGCAGCAACATAAAAGGGGAATTGAAAAATGACAGAAGACACCCTGCTTCCAACCCCCCTTTTGAAATTTGTCAAAATGTTTTCTCTTATAACGGGAAAACAAAGCATTCGCTCGTTAACGATGAAAGAGTTGCCTAAGTCCCCTGTTGATTGACGATCACTGAGATGTATGACACCTCTCAACTTGTCATGGAGGAGTTATTTGTACTCGGCTGCGATCCGTTCTGTGAGGAGAGACCAGATGTCCCGTCTTAATTAGGCCTGCAGTGATGTTTTTAATGACTTCTACCCCATTACGGGCAGAGCGTGCGCTAGTGAGAACGAGAGAGGAGTTTCAAATCTTTCTCCCTGTCACTCTCATCTGAATGCGTGTGAGCTCCAGGAAGTGTGCTGCTTTTTGTCGGATTGCGGTGTGTGATTTGAGATATGCTAAAACCCTCAGAAGAACCGGGGAGGAACTTGGGGGTTTGGAGCGAGAGCAGTCAATGCAGAACAAATGCAACTTTTCTGCCTAATCTCCTCTCTGAATTGTTTTTGTATTGCATGCTTCATTTATATCTATGAGGGTGCACATTGTGTAATATATTTAATTAATGGCGTCTGTTATGGAAAACTAGGCCAGACTAGTTGATGGGAGATGTCTAGTGCACAAAGACTGATATAAAACACTCATACAGAACTTAGTTATGCTGTCCCGAAAGGTTTATGCGCTATTCTACTGTTTTATTGCACGTCTGATCTCTAATTCTGATTCCCCTCCAGACGACCGCCAAGAAAAGGAATCGTCTCGTACCTAGAGTTGGCGTTCGCATTTGGAGATTCATGACAGGCCGCTGGTACATGGAGTATTAGAGCTCTCACTTACAATGCACAGATCAAATTTGAATTTGGCCTATATTAAATTATATCTCTTCCTTTGATGTGTCAGGTCGGTACATTTGGAGAACAGCGCAGAAGGCTGTTCGGAAGGCTGATGGTGGCATTACCTGCGTGCGAATCACCTCAAGGTAGAATCGAAAGTAAGTTTCTGAATAAATGTAATTGCTTTGCCATAATGAGGGTATAAAATGTTATTAATATTTTAGAACAAGTCCTATTTTTCATTTCTGAAAACCACTACGGGGCTCCTTTTCAAAGGGTTTCAGTCAAAACCCAATGGGAGATTCAATTGACTTTAATCTTGCATTCGTTTGAAAATTTGAGCCCATTAGTTAACTTTGCCTTTTCTGTGCAGTTTTCATTGCATTTCAATGAAGCCGCTTTCCTGTGGTGTTAAAACACTAATAGTTGCTTCAAATAGTAAATGAGGAAAGGATATATAGAGGGATAGAAATTGAGGAAGAGAAGAGTTGATGACCTAAAATATTTATATAAAACATCTGTGTTTTTATGGAGTTTGGAATAAAAAAAAAATAAAAAAAAATCCAATACACAGCTACAGGGTACAGGAATCAAATATTAATATTCTTTAGTGAATAATTTGGGGATTGAGATGCAACTATTAAGCATTCTGCACCAAACGCGGTGCTCTGACAACATATCAGTTGGCCAGGTGCACCAGCTAATTGGTGAATTGCATTGTGGTCGCTGGCAAGGGAAAGTCAGGGGACCGGCCGTAATCAAATAAAGGGAAGGCCTGAATAATTCTTTCTGAAGTGCTACGGACCTCATGAGTTCTACGCGACTCTAATTGCCGACGCTCGGCACGTACCCACCCGCTAAATTCGTGAAGACCCCCCTACACCTGCTCAACCCACTCGGGACCAACAGTATGAAGGAACAGTATTTGAAACCAGTTCATTTTGACTCACTTCAGCTAATTTTGATTCGCTAGTGACCAAATCTCCAAAGAACAGTCTCAAAGAGTGCCAGTGCTTCATCGAATCTCCTCGGTAAACCATCTTCTCACTACTTTCCCTTAAATAGTAAATCACATAGGATGATTAAAATGCCTGCCTTGTGAAATGCAAATGCGTAAAAAGCATTTATTTGACATCTTCTAAATAACAACAAATCACCCCCCTCCCCCACCACCAAAAGGGTCAGCATTTCGAATCCTGGCTGCTCAGCTTTGAATGAATAAATTGTGTCATTATGCTTTTCATCGTCTGATAAACAGCTCTTTTTCGCACTCAGAATCTCCATTAAAGAAAAGTAGGTCAAGAGCAGAGGCTTTAAACGGCAAGCCAATACACTTCTCTTCTCCTTACTTCTCTCCTAAAAAAAAAAAAAAAAAAAAAACTTGCAGACTAGCAAGCCACCCCAGTGGTTTATCTCAGTCCTAACTCAGCACTTGCACCAGTTAAATCCAAGTGCACATCAACGCATGCATCCAGATCGGGTTATTTTAGATAAAGTTGTATTGTTGGTAATGCAGCACATACTGTACGAGACATTAGGAAATATTATGAATTTAAAGGGATAGTCATTATGTCTTATGATATTATGATACAAGTTAAATCTCCAAATCAAAAGATAAATCAAAGAGATTTATTTTTCTGTAACAACCATCTGCATGTACATTATCAAGAAGCATTCGAATAAAACATCACTCTTTAAAAAAGAAATTTCCTCATGATTTCAGGTCTGTTCAACATCCTGCAATACAGGGGAAAGCCGGTGTTCTGTGTCTGTCAGCACAGGGTGCATAATGGGGCATCAAAGCAGCCAAATCAACAAACAAATGCCTGTTTGCGGGATTGAGAGGATGAGTCTGATAGGACAGGAGACCCATGCCCTGGTGAGTGTCTCAGACAGTCTGAGCTTAGGCCTGCCTTTGCCCATCTGTCGTGAACCCTGGCCAGCACAGGAAGGGGGGCCACACCAGGACAGCAGTCGTCCAATCACGTGCCTTGTGCTGGTCCTAATACTTTTCCAAATGATGCTTCCTGTCTAAGACCTCCCAAATTGGAAGAAAGCTCTTCGTTTTCTGTAATGCACTGTCATGAAGCAGTTTTTTTTTTCCAAGACCCTGAACTGATTTAGCTGGTAAACAACCTGTTAACCTTGCTTCGCTGCTGAGAGCGGCCTGTTTCTACGCAACGAGATGTCATAATCATCTTACTTTACAAGAGTCCGGCATTATGCGCAGTATTTTCATCTCTCGTCAGCATCCTTGGCAGAACGGCAACGTGTCAGGAATCCAATATATCTAAAAGCGAGAACGATAGGACTTAGATTTCCTCCGGAATCCACTTTGAATTGCCATAAACAGAGAAAAGTGCATTTTCTTGTAGATCTAGGTATATATGCGTTTAAATTACATCCCAGTTTGTTGCTCTGTATATATAGGGAATATAGTAGTCTTCATAGGCGTTAAGGCAGGCCTCAGGGAGAGGAAGATGAGAGTATGTTAGACCAGAGTTACTGCGTGGGGTCCATATCAAAACCCGGCCATCGCACCACTATCCCTGTCTGCATCCAATTTCAGCATGAACGCTTCCTGTTAAACCCCCGTCAAACAGACACACGGCAGCACAAAGGAAAACCTCATCTCCACGGGAAACTAATCCGCCGGTGTGCGCTGTAAGCCTGTCAGGGTTTTTTTTTTTTTTTTATTGAAAGAAGTCATCACTCATTTTTGCCAAAGATTAAAAGTATGGCTAAATTGAGAAAAGCCGCTTAGGAATTTTTCTGAATTTAAATTTGGACTGGGAAGTGAAGGAGCTTCTCGGGACAGAAAAGGTGTGTAAGGTGAGATAAATTAGAACATGTAGACAACATTTTTGTTTCCGCCCTCCCTCTTCTCTATATATTTCTATCTAAGTCTTCCTTTGAAAGCTGAACAAATGAATGAGGTGAGTTGGCGGCATTTCTGCAGTTACCTCAAAAATCGCCCTTCCTGATTGGCAATTCAAGCATAAGAGACATGCATCTGAAATGAGTTCTCCATCCCTTTAATTGCATCGCCACTGACAACAAGGTGTTTCGGTGGGAGGGAATGACAATTGCTTGCCGGCAGGAAGAGGGGGGCTGGGTCAATACCACTTTCACGTCTAGTGCAGCATTCCCTGGATAGTGTATTTACCTCTAGGTAAGTTGGCATTAACTTTGAAATAATTACAGGCATGCTAAAAAAAGTGATATTAAAAAAAAACTTCTATTAAAAAGTGGCAATTTGTGCTTATAGTCATTGAAAAAAATGTAGCTGAACCGGTTCATTATATATTTTTTATAATATATATATATATATATATATATATATATACATATGTATGCATTTAGCAGACGCTTTTATCCAAAGCAACTTACAGTGCATTCAGGCTATCAATTTTTACCCATCATGTGTTCCCAGGGAATCGAACCCCCAACCTTGCGCTTGATAGCGCAATACTCTACCATAGCTTAAAATTTTTGTTTTAGCATAGCAATTTTACTAGCTCAACTTAGTATTTAAGTTGTCAAGGCAAGTTTTTCCAAGTTTTTAACAGTTTTGGAAGAACTAAACTAACTTTTCCAGAACTAAAGCTTCTTCCTTTTGTTTAATTCGTTGTAGTTTTATTCTATATGATGTGTAAAAAAAAAGTGGTTTATTTAATATTTAATGAAATGGTTCATTTCCATCAAGAGTGTAAATATAGTTAAGGTCCTTTTAAGTCAAATCTATGTTGGCCCAATAGTACACAACACACGGAAATCTACACAAAAGAAACAAACCGCAACAATGCAAACAAGTCTCAATACAATGTAAACAAGCCACAGCTCAATTTAATTAGCACAAATGACAACATAAACAAGTCGCAACACAACGAAATGAGCACAATACAACATAATTAGCCGTATGTGTTGTGTTATGGAGATTTCATTGTGTTGTGCCACCATACAAATCAGTTCATTTGGCAGCCATCTTGACAAATCTACCTGGGCAGCTATTCTTATGTAGACAACAGACATTCAAATAAAGCTTATATTTACTTGAGTAAGGAAAGAAAGACGTCTCAAGGACAGTTTGAGGTATTACAACTAAGGTTTTTCTGGTCGAGCTAACATAAAAACGTCTCTATCAAAAAGGCTATTTTGAAGTGAAATCGGGACTTTGTACATCTGCCATTCATTCCAATTTCTTGCATTTCTTTTTTTCCAAGGTATTCATCTTCTACACTGTTGTTGAACCTGAAATCACAATGTCAGAGAGATCTGCATGGGCTTACTTTTCGACTGCTAATAAAGCATATTTTATATGTGTAGATGTAGCTGAACATACTACCTCCATCATGTTGCCATTGCTGCCATCGTCATTCCCGTCGCAGTTTCCACCATTAGCAAATGTGAAACCTGTTGAATAGCAGTCATTATTTTGGAATTCTGTTTGGTGCCACTAATGATGCAGACATCCAAAAGTGCAGCACCAGTACTCCGTGATCTTGTGTATAAAGTTCAGAAAGCCAGCAAAGGTAGACGAATATTGTAAAGAGAGTAGCCGAGCTTCATGTGTGCAGAAAGAGGAGATAATCAGCGGCCTATCGCTCTCTCCTCTGCCATTGTTACTGACCTCGCTGGCCTGTACCGAGCTTCTTAGTTGGTAATTATGTCAGCTCCAGCCTAAATGATTTATTATTTATTTTGCCAGACTGCAGCCTGAGAGACAGCTGCCCCTGGAGTGGTCATTAATGTGCTATCTGGCCGGGCAGGGCGCGGCTCCTATGATCCTGACCCAATCTCAGATCCTAATCCAAGGAGGAAGGAGGCTGCAGGCCAGGATTTGGCGGCCCAGCTATCTCACTCTCTATAATTGATAGGTTTTAGGCGATTATACGCTTCACGTGATTAAGATCTATAACGATGTATTGATCGGGCTGCACTGGGATTCGACCAGGGGGTGTGAGACATCCATGACTACCCGCTCCGCCCCCCTTCCCCCCCAACCGATGGTTTGACATTTTGATATCTGACATTAGATAAAAGTGCACAAGTGTGTATCTGTATACGTGTGTCTTTTCCTCCCTGTACGGCGAACCTGCAGATGAAAGGGAAGAATGTTGTTTGAGTTTATGAGTACATACATATTTACAGTGTGCGCGTGCGGGAAACATGCACATCTATCAATCCGGGGATCAGAAGACAAGCTGGATTGGATTTTGAAGGTTAGGCTGAGAAGCCTGTGGGTGGGTGATTATTAATTATGATAGCTGTAGACTCTGATTTTATCCTGCAGTCGGAGACCTGTGGGACATCAGCTGAGCCGGGTTGGCTGACACTGAGACAATCAGAAACAGGATGATGTGGCACTTGATGGGAACGCGGTGGGGGGAAAAAAACGGCACTTTCATCTGCGAACATTGTGGATGATCTGTAGCGATAATACAGTACAGAACTAGCATAAATATGCAATTTCTTATAATAGTGTCTTTTTTTTTTTGAACAAATACACTATTGACTAAAAATGAATTGAGAAATTGCTGCTTGCAAAACTACAAGCAAATCAAATAGCTGGGTTACACTTTAAAAACAAAAGTTACCTATATGCTAAAAGGTGCTAACAAAAAAAGAATTGACTGTAAGGATCTAAAATTAGGTTAACAGGATGAATTTACAATAAATACAGCTAAGATCTAAAAACTAATTTCTATAATTCTGAAAATTATAAACTTAATGATTTTACAAAATAGTTAGGCTTACTTACAAAAAAATGTCACTAAAACTTCAAAAATATTTTATTTGGTCAGTGAATCATTTGTTTACATGAATCATGTGAATAAACTGATTCACTTAAGATTCACAAAAAGGTACTTTTGTTTTACTTAATGCCGGCCTCAAAGTAAGGGAGATATTTAAAGCATAGAACCTTTAAAATATGTCCAAGAGTTTTATACTGGTCTGTTACTGTGCCGACATTTCCACAACCCTAAACATGACATGACATAAAACACAACATGATTGGTTGCTTTAACTGTCAGTCATGTGGCCTCTGCAGGTCTTGGCCATTCAAAGCAGCCAAGCTTCCCAGACCATTTTTCTGGCTATATGAGACTATAATTACTGTAGCTCCTCCCTAAATTAAGTAATACTTTCTCAATGATGTGTTTTGTCAAACTAAAAGATAGAAAATTATGTGCAGTATATGTGCCCTATGTAACTGCATATATCTGTAAATGCCGTGCCAATTACCCCAAGAATCTTTTGATGATCTAAGCTCAGTTCAAGATGGAGCTTTTCAACTGACTCTTTGGCTATCAACAAGCTTCCCTGCTGTCGATTTGCCATGCGAGAATCCATGCTTCTTGGTAATAAACGGAGTGCAGAAGGAAAACAGAGCGAGAGTGGGGAAATTAAAGAAAAGCAGACAGAAGCATTTCTAGCTCATTCCTGCATTATGGCACATTTCCATTTTTTCGCCTCAGTCTTAATCTCCATTGAATGACTGTCATCGCCCTCCGGCAGTAATTAGGAACGGACTCAGGACAACAACAGACAAGTTGGCCTAGCTTGTCTCAAGCAGCAAATTACCTTTAGCTTATGGTAAGCAATATTCCGTGCCAGGCAACTTTTACTGCTGATTAGCAATTAGCCCAAACTACCGTCAGCCTAAGAGCTAATGTTTAATTTGGTCTGCTAATGATAGACTCCCATCTAGTGTGCGCAAGCTGGGAGAGCAAACTCAAGGGAAAGGAGTTGGGTGTAGAAACGTATGGATTTCTTCTTAATTCCTTTTCATTTACAACCTGACAGGCCCTCAGGTGGTAAGGAAATTTCTTAGCGATTAGTAATGGCTGCCCCCTTCAAAGTGGCAAACGAATGTTAATGCTTCTCTTCAAGGTCTTCGTCAAGAAAACACACACTCCTGAGGCTAAATAATCCTAGTGTTTTCTTTCACAAGCAAAAAAACGCACAAAAAAAAGTGTGAGCGAAGAAATTAGCAGGACTACGTGACCAAAACTACATGGACGCCTCTTGCTAATTGCTAAAAGGTGCATAAAATCAAGCATGCAACTCTTTAGGCAAACACTTCAGGTCTTAAAGAAATTGAAACAGCGTCTGGATTAAAAGAACTTGACCTGGACTACACAAAACCCAGACTTTGGAATGGTTAATGCTAGTTAGACACCATATTTAAAGAGTTACACAACTAAGAACTCTCAATGGCTGCTAAATACCTTGCTTTCTGAAAAAAGGCTCTGTGTTTGTTTGCAAACATGAGCAAGTGGAGTCAGCTGGGGCTTCAAAGTATCCCATAAGACCCTGCTAATCATTCTCATGTAACCAAGCACACACTTGTGGGCTGGACCCGCCAAATCAGGTGGACTAGCTGCAGTCCTCACTCAGAGCAAGTTCAGCGTAGATGCTTGTTAAGAATGTGCAATGGTTACCGTGGGAATTATCCCATCCCTCGAGGCTAGGGAGTTCTCGGCGCTAATGAACGGCAAGGATGAGGCTCGTTATCCTCCTCTGTCTGTCTGATATTCAGCCACAGTGTCTCATCTCGTACACGCGCCTCACTCTAGTAAAGATGGAGGATAGACTGTGGATTTGGCTCTCACGTGGACCTGAGCTTCAAGATAGATCCCCAGTGGAACGATTAGAATGAGAGATGATATTTCTCCAAGCAGCTGAAGGTCATCGTCAGCCAGGTTCAGGTTGCATGTAAATATGGTAGTTACTTCTAAGAGCTTAATTGCTTTCTGTGCACATACTGTTGGGTTATTTCAGTACCAAATTCATGCTTTTCACACTAAATTATTGTCTGTCTACTGAGAATATTGTGCATGTTGTATGGACCACGAGAAAAGTTAATTGTGTTTTATATATATATATATATATATATATATATATATATATATATATATATATATATATATATATATATATATATATATATACATATATATATATATATATATATATATACTGTATTATCTAGGGTTGTTAACATGAAATATTAATAAAATTTATAATTCTAAATAAAAATAGCAATAAATTCATAAATACTTACAAAATATATTTTATTATGTTTTATATTCAAAATGTTTATTACATTTGTGTTAAATATATATTACATACTTTATGTAATATGTGTAAGAAATATACATTCAAATTTTTGGGTGTTTTATATTTTTCCTGTACGATATAATAGAAAAATAAATGGATTAAATAAAACATTTAAAAATCTGTTGATTATGTATTTAATATTTAATACAAGCAAACAAATGTAAACGAGTAAATGTTTTCAAGATAAAACTTTGATTCACTTTGGGTTTTTTATTTATTTTTTTATGTAAAATACCTTTAACTTTTTTCCACACAGTTTTTTTTTTAAGTGCAAAAATTCACAAGAAACTAATTTTTAAGGTACTTGGCATCAAAAAGTTTGAAACCATCTGATGTAAAAGAGAGCAACCAGTAAAATGAATCAAAATTTCTCAGTTTGTGTTTTATAAAAAATAAATACTGTATGGAAATACATGGGGTTTGGAATGGCATTAGGGTGAGAAAATGACTCTAATTGATGGATGATTAAAATAAATGATATTAAGGTATTATGGAATGAATAAATGCCAATCTTAGATTTGTGAAGCAAGTATAAACCACAATCCTTCCCTTAGGAAGTGAGTCCCTCATGCAGAGTTAAAAGGAAAGCAGGTTGTCCTCGTTGACCAGTGTTGCATGTTGTTTGTTTACCTTTCTTTCCTAATTCTTCTTCCACCCTTTCTTGTTCTCTTCATCAGACACAACCGAGATATGGTCAAGGTGTTGTTTTGCTGCTTGGCAAGTTCAAAAGCAAAGGGATGTTTTCCTTTTCCTTTCCAAAGTCCACAAACCCAACTTTTTTCAAATCTGTGTTTTTGATTTGTGCATGCTCTTGGGAGTGACAGCAGTGGAAAAGAATAGGGGCCTGTGGAATCGAGTGGTGGGAGAGGTAGAAAGGGACAGAGAGAAACCGTGGAATGGAATGGAGATGGGATAGAGAAAAAGAAAGAGAAGGAGAGAAAGCAGTAGAACATGGAACTCTCTCACTCATCCTCACACTCACTCTCTTTCATACACACACACAAAAACACAAAAAGACTGACAGGCTGGAGCTTCAAAGCTTTAGCTTCTCTCTACCCTTCCTCTGGTGTGGAATTTCAATGCAGTATTTCATTTTTCATTGGGGGGTTGGGGAGGGCGAGGAGGTTGGGGCAGGATGAGTGTATTCTTTCAATGATCCACTTCTGTCCCACGGCAGCCCTCTTATAGTGCTGATGTGTTTTAGTAAACTAATATCGACACAAGTACAGCCATGTTGTTAAAAACCATCATGTGAGGTTGTTGTAACAAATACTGTAGGTCACGTCGAACTTGGAAAAACAAAAACTCAGCAGATGGCACCATAAAATGTAGCAATAAAATTACAATGTACAAATTGTTTTATTTTATTTTGTAAATAATTATTTGTATAATTTATTTAGGTACTCATCAGGGATTTCCCCCCTTAATTTCCAACATGAGCCAACATGAATGTTTTTTTTTTGTGTTTTTTTTTTTTTTTTTTTTTTTTTAGCTTTTAGGTTATCTTTGTGCTGGTCTACTTCTAAAAGTTTAAAAACATTCTTTAAAATGTTTTTTTAAATGTTCTCTTTCGGAAAATGTTACAGTGATGACTCATCCTGCACTGCAGAGATTTTTTTTATCAAATGCTCTCTTGAAGAATGGCTCGCCCCTTTATACAAGCAACTAGTTAGTAATAATTAATGGTAGTAGCATGGCTATAAAAAAAACAAACAAAAAACAAAAAACAGCTGATCTTTTAAAATGAAAAAATGCATAGTCAACAGAGAAAACACACATTTGTTACTTGAAAATCTAAAAAATATTTTTAAAACTTCACTTTATAACATATTTTCCAAGACAGCTTTGAAAAATTTTCTTTCAGCTGATGTACTAAAATAACTGAAATAATATAAATAAAAATATATAACGATAATATGACAAAAATGCAGAACAATTAACGCTTAAACAAAACTTTAAAGAAGAAAATTAAAAAAATAAAAAATTAAAAACTATTAGGCTAGTGAAAGTGAAAGTGACATTCAGCCAAGTATGGTGACCCATACTCAGAATTTGTGCTCTGCATTTAACCCATCCAAAGTGCACACACACAGAGCAGTGAACACACACACATTAATAACAACCATTTACATATCTCAATGAAATAACAGGCCTTGTTTTATATATATATATATATATATATATATATATATATATATATATATATATATATATATATATATATATATATATATATAAACATTTTTAATTAATCTATTTATTCAGGTACTCATCAGGGATTTTTTTCCTCCTTAATTTCCTTGGATTTTTTTTGGGAACAGCACAGGTCACTCTGTCCGCCTTTCTGTAATACTGTTCCTGTACAAAAATGTGATAAAGAAACCATTGTTTTCTTCTTTTCCTTTTGCCACAGAGAGAGAGAAAACATTTTTTAGGTGTCCTACATAACTTTCCCATTGAGATTATAAATTGTTAAAAGATGCACAAGTCGCGACAGATGTTGTTCAGTTTGTAAGTTGAATCATGTTGCAGTTCTATCTCAAGGTTAACAGCCACCAAAGTCTTTTTTTTTTTTTTTTTAAAAACAATCATTTGGAACTTGGCGATAGTTTATTTTGGACTCTCCATCATAACTTTGTACAAAATGTCAGCACTTTTTTTTTTTTACAATTTGACATTAGAAAAATAATCCCGTACACTAGTCAAGTTGCATCATCTCAGAAACCTTTATGACATTTTAGTCAGTAATAAGGCTTAATTTGTTAACATTAGTGCATAAGTTATCATAAACTAATATAGAATACTTTCACAGTAAGTATTAAATAAATATAACGGTAGCACTTTATTTTACAGTCCTGTTCCTCGTGTACATACTATGTACTTATTATAGTAAATACAATAACTATATAATAACTAGGTACTAACCCTGAACCTACCCCTAAACCTAGCCCTACCCAATGTAGTTACCTTGTATTACCAGAACTTTCTTAGATAAATACACTGTAAGTACACTATAAGTACATGTTAGTACACGTACTGTAAAATAAACAATATTGGATGTATAATTTAACCTAAATCGATAAATGCATAAAATTATATAATATGAAACCAATATATAAAACTCATTTTCTTTGATTCATTTTCACGAATTGAACCATACAGTGTAGGCAAAATAAAAAATCCTGCTACACACTTAAACTAGTTTTTTTTTTTTTTTTTTTTTTTAACAAATTGTATCCATCTTCATCACCCGGTTGGTGGCTGTCCATAGACACCTTTGAGCAACCATTATTTTATCTTGGGGTGCTTGAAGCTCTGTAGGATCCTCAAACCTCTGAGGGTAAGTGGTGCTTCTAGAGGCACATCAAGGAGGTGTGAAGAGGTGGAGAGGTCAATGCTCAAGGGTACCTCGGCTATCTCGACCTCATCCTGGGGTGCTGCCCATAAGGGATGTGTCAGTGTGTTGCACCTCTGATAAGGAAAGGTCAATCTGCTACCATCATCCCATGGCCCAAGGCCTCCAAAAACACCAGAAGAGAAGTCAAAGATGCATAATATATCTAAAGTTTTCCTCACTTTAGGCCTCAACATTGAAAACAGTCAAACCCATTTTCTCATATATTTCTTCAGCAAAATACTGCGTTTTAAGATTGCCCTCCTCGAAGCACAAAATCACGTAGCCTACACTCTTCTTGGTTTCCAGCCCCCACCCCGCGAACCATCTCGCTCTGTTATTTCTGATTAGTTGTAAACGAGCAAATATTTTCCCAGTGTTCGCCAGGTTAGATCCCCATTTAATTAAACTGGCTCATTATGTCGCTCTCTGATTAGTGGAGGGGAATCAATTATTCAATTCACAAACATGGGCCGCAGGAGCTGGAGGTGCACAAAGAGCTGCTCATTTAATTCCAAGGACACTAATTAGCTACAAAGCAAAGCTGCAACTTTCTGTCTCTCTCTCCCCCACCCTCCTTCCTCAATTACCGTGAACGTAGGACACTGGGTGTGAGGAGCGGGGAGGGGGGCTGAGGCAGACGAGAAGAGGAGAGCATGATGGGAAACGTAGGTGGGGCGGGTCAGAGCGTTTTCTTATTTGGCAGGAATCCCGTCTTGTTAGCTGGGTCGAGGTGTTGCGGATGGCGGTGTTATTTGCTGATATGTAGATCGGACAGAGAGCTAAGCATCCAGGAAACAACCCGAGGGATTTCCAGCAGCTTCAAACTCAAAGGCCTGCCACTTTTGTTCTCCGCAATCAAACGGCGGGCAATTATCCGAATTATTGACAGCAGATTTCTCATTTCAACTGCAAATTAAGGCTATCAATAAAGCTTTCTGATGCAAAAGTGACTAATTAACCGACGGAGTGGAGCTCTGAAGCCGTGTTGTAAAAAAAAAAAGAAAAAAAAAAACTCCAGTTGGTAGCACGTAGTGGAAACACAGGGGAACTAATTAGTTTAATTATCAAAACAGCTAATTAAAATTACACAGTTGCCTAATTAGTTCTGTGCTTCTTGCTGTCTCTCTCTCCCTGTCTCTCTTATTTCCTCTTTGCCCTCTCACTCTTTAATTGACAGGTTGAAGTTAAATATAAAACAGGAGGAGAGAGAGAGGGAAAGGAGAGAAGAAAACGTGTATGGCGGGGTACCGAGAGTTTAACGCAATATCTCGGTTGTTGCTGTCTGCGCAGTGGCAGATCTCTGGAGCAGGAAAACAAATGATTTTCTTCCAAGCAATTCCCAAATATTCGCCCACTAAAGTCTTTCTGATGTGAACAAAATGTAGAATTTGTCCTCCTCCTCTTGTTACCCTGACCAAAAACAACATTTCCATGCTGTAAAATACAAATTTAGAGTCAGTATGATATCAAAATTTAATTATTTTTTTATTTGGAGAGCTTTGAGGTCCTCTATGTGCTGGTCTACTCCTAAATGTGGACTAAATTCAGCTATACTGGATATAAATATCTTAAATGTTTTTCTCTTTCAGGAAATGGAGCAATGATGACTCATCCTGCACTACACACATTTTTGTCCAATCAGATTCTGTCTTAAAGGAGAACATCCTGCCCCCTTAAGCCAAATAAAACCCACCTGTAAGTAATAAATCATGGCAATAATATGGCTATATATATATATATATATATATATATATATATATAGATAGATAGATAGATAGATAGATAGATAGATAGATAGATAGATAGATAGATAGATAGATAGATAGATAGATAGATAGATAGATAGATAGATAAACTGATCCGTTTAAATGGAAATGCATTGTCAACACAGGAAAACACATTGTTGTTACTTAAAAAAAAACTTATTTAAACAATGTCAATTTTATTTAGTTTAATTTGATGTAATTAAATAAAGTAAAACAAAAACTATGTACATAGACATATTAAAAAAGACAAAAACACAGAACAGTTAAAGCTTTAACAAAATTTAAAATGACAGTAGACAACACAAAAATTTAAACAAATTCAAACTGTTATTAAATACTATTAACATAACTCAATGATACTAAAATAACACCGATCTGAAACAGCTTTCCTTATAGATAAAATCTAAGTATATTACAATAAATAATGGATGTAATTTCCATATTTTGTTGGCTATATGTCTATTTTGAGATGAAAAGTGGAGCAACAGTATTAAATAAAAGTAAATAAAAAGGAGAATAAAAGCAAAAGAGTATATTTCCTTTTTTCGTTTCATTTGTGTGGGTGCATGAACAACAATATGGTGACTGATACAGTTCAGGATTGACATCACAATATCCAATCCAGTGTACTGCAGGTAAAAAGTGAAGCTGTTGATTATTGTTGATGCAACAGCATTCTTGTTTGTCTTTTCCCGAACAGTAGCAAAAATTATCTGGCATAAGAAAGGCACTATACAAGACTATTAGATACATTTACTGTATATAAAAGTGTGTGTTGAGGGGTGTCACAGTAAAAAGCACGAGGGCCCCTCTCATTTTATGGCGTGTCTCTATGTATCAGATCGGCCTCTGAACATGCAAATAGGCCGGAGGCTCGTCCTACCACCTGGCTCCTTTTGGCCATGCTGGTATTTTTAGCAACGCTAATCAGGCAGCTTATTATTTCTTGAGTTCACAGAAACTTTGAACTCCAGACTCCCTCTGCCTAAAAGATTCATGAAGGCCGGGCATCGGGGGACCTGCTTAAGTTTGCAGTGGGGTCAGAGATCGGCGTTATCCCTTCGGCAAGCGCAGAAAAACAAATTGCATATGTTAAGGGCATGCCTGGTACATAGCGCATTGTTCAATTCACACTTTCTTTTCCCAGTGTCCATCTTATACCTTAAGCTAGTTTTTAGGCTATACAGAGCTAACAAAACAGGTCAGTGAATAAGGGTAATAGACAGCACCTAAAATGCCTGCATTGGGTTGTTTGGTTGACCTTCAACTACTGATAGTCAACTGGTAGTTATACAAACAAGTTAGTTTCAATTTTATATAAGTTTAGTTTAACAATAACAACACTAATCTTGTCAGAAGATGCATGAGAACCATGCTGTATGCATATTATATACGGCAAGTATAGACCATTTTAATGATTCATTATGAATGGTCTTTGAAAAATTGCTTTTTCAATAGATTTTTCATTTCGGAGTGAGCTGTTCTTTTAATAATTAAGCTAATTTCCATTTTATTGCTCCATGTGTTAGAAAGTTTGAAGTGAATTCTTCAGCACACTTGTAAACCACAGGACTTTATTAGATTGTGGGTGAATATGAAGGGCCTTCCAAAGTGCAGGTCTTTGTAAATAAAATGCAATCTCTTCTGGGCCTGCCTGTGGCGGACGCATGTAGATTGCCTGCAAAGCTTCTGTCCGATTTGAATTGTCAATGCGTTGCCGTTCCATTTGACTCGTATGGAGACCACTTTGGCTCAGATAGTGCAAAGACAGATTCCATCAGGTCCTTATCTGTTACAACCTGCATTGGTTCCAATTGGATTCAATAGCGGCCCATAATAGTGTTATTTTTTTAAACATTAGTATACCTGGATGTTTTCTCTTTTTTTAGCTAGTCAGCAGTGGGGTGTACGGGGATGAGAAAAAGGATATAAAAGGGAATCTTATTCTACCTTGTTTTTCCCACCTCCTGCTGTCCGATGCCATGAATAGTGCATTATTCCGATCATTTTTCTGACTTTCAGGAGGAAAAAGTAATTTTTTCTGGTAAAGGATATATTTTTTCTTTCAGCCAGCCCATCCCAAGAGTGTTGTGCATTGTGCGGGGCTGAAGAAATCTCATCACTTGTATTGATACATCACAAAAGCCAAGCACAATCATCATCTGTGAAAGTTCCTCTGAGACCAATTTAGACCCCAAAGACTTTGACCATAACATTTATATCAGCAAAACGGACTAATTTAGTGTTGGTTATGATAGTCCTGAATACAATTATTGTACCCTCAACATGGCAGAATTCATTAAAATAGCCATATAACTGATATCAGTGTTAGTCCAATATTTCCATAATTTCCTCACTCTCTAAAATAATTGGACCTAGATCTCGTTTTAAGGCCATGGGAGAACTTTGATGGGACTCATTTGCAATGAGGGTGTCTTTTTCAAACAAGACATTAATTAAGTAAGAATTTCTGCTCTCCAATATTCTGTCTTATATATATATTTTTGACAGCTTTAAGGAATTAAAAAGAACAGTTCACTCAGAAATGAAAAATCTGTAATTATTTATTCGCCCTTTATGTCATTGAACCAACCCGTATAACTCTGGGTCTTCTGTGGTAAATTAAGTGCATATATAGAAAAATCCTCATGCAGCTCTTTTATCATAACTAACTATTTGATAGCTTTGTTTAAAGGGGGGCTACAATGGTGTTTCATGTATTCAGAGTTGTTTACAGTGTTAAAGAGATGGATTCTCATGCTAAACATGGCCAAAGTTAAAAAAAATAATAATAATTTGGACGAATGACAGAGAATTTCTGTGCGGAAAATCGTACTTCCGGGTTGGTACAAGTTTCGGCTGTTTTTTTCGATCGTGGATCTAATGACGTAGACGATGGTGGAACTCCTTATATGAGCATTTCTCTCGGAAAAGCGCGCATACGTCTACCAGAAGAGAAGTTGCAGTTCTACTCTATAGGTAGTCAAGATTAACATGAGATTAGGTGAAACTGTGTATGTTACAGTATGTACCCTTTAAGGAGCATGCTGATATCGAAGTCATTGTTAATCTTCGCTTCTAGTGAGCTGTTAACTCAAGATTTACTGTGACTGAATCATTAGTCAACACTTGAGTCAGGTGAACTTGAATAGTTTATGACTTTAATCTTAAAATGCTATGACTTTATTCTTGTAATTTGACTTTTTCCCCCAAAAATATGCTATGATTATATTTCTAAAATTGTTAAGTTTTTCATTATCTATATATATTTATTTTATTAACAATTTTATTTATTTTATTAAATCATTTATTATTTACTACTTTTCTGAAAATTGTAACTATTTTCAAGCTATTATTTAAATGTCATTATGCTTGGACTTTTTATTATAATAACTTCGCAAAGTATTACTACTTTCATTCAGTTTTAAAGGGACAGTTCACTAGAAATGAAAATTCTGGCATTATTTACTTACCCTCACTTCATTGCAAACTGGTATGTTTAGTACAGTGTGGGGGGGGGGGGGGGGGGTGCTGTGAAAGTCGATAGCAATTGTTTGGTTACCCACATTTTTCAAAATATCATCTTTTTTTTTCAGCTGAAGAAAGAACCTCAGAGATTTGTAGCAGCATGAGGGTGAGTACATGACAGAATTTTCAGTTTTTGGTGGAAATAATCCTTTAATGTCTGACAATGTCAAAGTATTGTAAAAAATTAAGACTTTAAGCTATGACATTCTCAAAATTTAGATATTTAAATTATATTATCTTATTTAAACTATTACTACTTTAATATGACTTTATTCTTGTAATTCTGACTTTAATATTGATGTATATTCTAGCAAAAGTCCACATTGCAGCTTTATTTTCAAAAATGTAGTTTTATAAAGCATTATTATTTTAATGTAGCCATTGTGTTTTTATTGTTATTATTTTAGTTTTTACTTAAAAAGTCAGTTTGAGCTTTCATTCTAAAAAATAATGCTGCACAATGATGATTCATGGGTTTGAAACTAGATAAACAATGACAGAACTGTCATCTTTGATGAATCATTCCTTTAAAATTGCACATTAGATATCTCCTTACTCTAGATTTCCTCAAAAAACAAATCTGATTTTCGCTGGTCCTATAGAATTCCCATGCGTAAATCTAATATGAAGTTCTCCAAACATATCATTATGAGTCGTAGTGGTACTATTCCCAGTTTCTTAGTGTGCTAAGGAACGATAAAAGTGAGTCTCAATTTGCCTTCATGTTAAAAGTTCAAGTCAAATATTCATCCTTTGCCTGAATCACATTCCGATTTTTTTTTTTGTCCTCTAGAGTCGAGCGTGTTGGTATCAAGTCAAACAATGTGTGCATCTGTTCAAAGAGTCAGAATAAGATGGGTGAAACTCTTTAAGAAAAGCCTTTTTTGATTGCTTCAGATGCAGACGTTCGTCTCTTGGAACAGAACAGAGCTGTCGCAAACTCCATCTTATTTACATTTTCTTTTTTTCCCACCCCACACACATACGCTGCACTGTTCCAGAAACGCAAAAGGGAAGGGAAGGAGCCCAAAAAAAGTGTCTTTCAATGCCAAGGTGCCAGGGCCTTCTTTTAAGCCGTAAATGTTCTGACGCAGGAGAAGAGAAGGCGATAATGAGAGCTGAGCTCCTTTCCAAGACGTCCGTATTGTTTTAATTGTTCGAGCCACATAACGGAAGAGAAGCAAAGTCTCTGAGCCGCAGCGCCAACATTTAAAAAAAGAACAAACCTGGCTTTTTCCAATGTGTTGGAGCAATTATGTACAAACCCTGTAATTATGCATATCTTTTTGAAACATGTAAAGCTGTATGGAAATGAGTCTGGGCCGATTTAACTCCACACCGCGCACCCCCCACCAGCAGCGCATTGTTTGATATTTCAGACAGTTTTGGAGAAGTAATAGGGACTTTAAGTCAAGGTTTTGCGCGAGCATGTGCGCATGCAAACGTGGGTGTGAGCGCGCTGAGCTAAAAGGGGAAGCTTTAGGCCGTTTATTGCGGGAAACGGTGAGAAAGTGCTACAAAAACACACCCCGTGTGAAACTCCTTCTTCCCTTCCTCCTGCTTCGTCGTCTCTTCCCCCTCCCCCTTCGTGCACGTGGTCCCACCCTTAATTAAGTCTGCTGGGGTTTAAAAGTGTTGAATCTTGTTTAAAGACCATCTCAGCACATTTAGAGGGCCGCGCGGGTGCACGCGCACGCATGTTAATCAGGCCATCCACTGGCATTTGAGTGGAAATCCTATTTTCAGACAGATTCCAACAACCACACATACACGCACTCACTTGTTTTCCCAGCGATTTCTGAAAAGATGCGGTGTGTCTGGAGATGAGAAAGCCGGGCCGATTGTTCCTGGCTGTAAGTGAGAATATCTCTGCTCAGCACCTCTGTTTCGTGCAATTACCACTCGTTAATCCTTTCAGAAAGAAATTCAATTACTTTTATCAAGGTTATTTCATACATGATAGACAGCCCTGATGCGAGGGGCACAGTGAAAGCGGGCGTTTTGTGTTTCTGGCCAAATAATTGAGCTACGCTTGCTCTTCCAGGAGAATGGTCTTCCCAGAACCACGACAAAGCGACTTGTAACAGCTCCATGAGCAACCAATAATGGGGACATTATTCCGGTTCACCAGGAGCTAAGCACCTGTTACTGCTCTTCAACGCAGAACCTACGCTGACATTTAAAATTTTCATTTTCAACATTGATAACAGCTTATTGGCAGGAGTCGGCGCCGGTAAACCGACCAAGGCTCTTTAAATGCGCGCAAAGTGGCGAGATTAAAATCAAATAGGTGTTTAGGTTTTCTTCCTCCCCCGTTTCTTCATTCCCTCCTTTTTCTGCTTGACTTATCTGCATTCGTTCCCCTAGACCCTCTTTCAGGAAGAGCAGTGGAATCTGGGTAGCTTCCCCCTCCCTCCCTTACGCACCAATTACCCCTGGATGGATTTTTTTTGGTGTGAAGCCGGATAATTGTGTAATTATCTGGCTGAAATGGGAAGTCTAATGTGTTAAAGTGGGATTTTTTTTTTAAACCATGGTGTGGAAGGAGTATGGCAGGACCAACCTGGCAGAGAGGTGGACGCTCAGCCCAAATTGATAAGTGAGGAGATAAGTCCCACTCGGCTGAAGTACATCCAGAGCCACCAATTCCACATTGGAGAAGGTAGGGAGACCCAGAAATTGATTTTTTTTTCTGAGTGGAATAAATCAACCAAGATAATCAGGTGATATTGGGGGTCCATATGTGCAAATTCATATACTGTGTGTGAGTGTGTATATGTGTGTGTGTATATATATATATCTATATATATAGAGAGAGAGAGAGAGGATATTAGGATTTCAATCAGTGTATTTCTGTTCAGTAATTAAAATGAGGATACACATGACTGAATCATCACATAATATCCTTACATCAGTTGTGTTTGAAACTGCAGAATCTGACTCTCTTCACTTGCTCATTAAGTGGTGATCACCAAGAAAATAACGAGTGTGACCTCTAAACCTCTAAATATCTAAAGTAATATAGCAATAACATTTCAGATGAGTACTCCACTGCACTAATCGATAAACAAAACAATGAACAAACAATCAAAACACTGAAATTCCGAGGGGGTCTGTTCCCATTTAACGAGAACAATATTACATTGACCCTAAACCGCTTCTCTTCACACGTGATTTGGCGCTGGCAGATCTGAGATCTTGGCTCCAAGACAAAGCTGGTGGTAAACAGCAACTTGTGAAAATGAGGGTTTGGAGGGAAGAGAAACAGCACAATGAAAATTCAGGGGAAAAGCAACATGAGATATGTTGTCTCCTTCAGCGGTTGTTAGGAAATAAATTGCTTTTGAAAGTAGAAATGTTTACCTCAATTGAGAGACGTTTTATGCCCTTGACAGGAAATTATTTCACAGCTTCTCTTGTGGTTGCTCTTTCCAATGGTCATGTTTTTCTTAACCTTACAAAATAACTTGGCCTCTACATTCACCTCGAGTATAAACACTTATTCTGTGTTTTGAGGCCTCTCTCAACGGGTACCTTAACTAATTTCTTTCTTCTGTGGAGGAACTGCCAAGACAGAATGGATGGAAAAGAGGCGTGCTGCTATTCTGACTACTCCCCATATTTGCCCTTTGTGTGGAGTATGTAGCAAGTGGCAGAAAGTAAATCGAATGTAGAATTGCACTGACAGTCAAAAATGGGACGTTTTTTTTTTGCTCTTTAAATGTGTATTAAAATTATGCACCTTGCTTCCATAATATTGCAGTTGTTGTTGTCAAAACAAATCATATGAACTGTACAATTGAGAATCAAATTTGTTTATGGCTGTTAATGTTAGTGTAGTGAAGGCACCATTGGTCCATTGTCGGCTTCCCGACCAATTTAGAACTTATCGCTTCGATTTAATTGAGCATGTGGCAGAACTTGGAGGACAGACGGAGGACTTTTGAGCATATAAGCTGAAATCTGAGGGTACATCAGAGCAGAATATTGCAGCTATTCTGTGTTAGTCTGCAGCTCTAATGATTAATTTTATTGGAACCAATTTTCATCTGAATAGCATTTGAAAAGTTTTGAACCACAAACTTGAACAAACAGACTGTGACAATGATGACAATCATTTCAGACACTAGCAATAACAGGCACAAGTTCAGGTCTCAAAACAAAATAGCTACAGAACTATATACATAAGAAATATTTATATTTTATGTATTTAAATGTACACCTATTAATTCATTCATATAGCAAGATTAATTTATGAATTCAGATTCACTCAGTAAAGAAATGAATTTAGGAATTAATCATATGACTGCATTTATGAATGAGTTAGTTAATGACTGCTTAAATGAATAACTCGCTCATAAGCTGTTTTCATATTTTTCTGCATCCAACGTTAAAGAAAAAAACAGAGTGAACGATTGATACACAGATTCATAACTGTCTGTATGATTTGTTCAGAAACAAAACATTTGACTGCCTTTATGAGTGAGTCGTTGAATTATTCACTCAACTATTCTGTTTTAAAAAAAATCAAGAAGCCCATTAGTTCTTTTAGCAGGTACTACTTTGGCTTTGTTTCATATTCTGTGATATTTTGGCAACTGGCAAGACTTTATCTAAAATCTAATATATTCAACATTTAGTTTTTTGAACATTTGTGTGCTTGTGAGAATTTTTCTGGAACAGATTATCCAAATGTAGACTGTCTTTCTGGTGTTTGCAAGGTGTTATTGTCCAATATTTGTTGATGTGTTCTGTTCTTGAGATACTGCTGTAATAGTTTTCATATTGTACGTTTTAAATGGTGAACAGACAGAATCTGGCTTATGAAAGGCACAGGCATAATGTCTTTCTGTCAAATGTTTATAGTTAAAAATTAATGAATGAGTCACACCTGGGAATCCAGATTTCATCTATTTTCACTTAAAGAGGCAACATCTATTAGCACCTCATACTTTAGCAGCAGGCGTTTTAAACAAACAACCTGCTCCATCAAACAAGTTAATGCTTTTACAGATCATACATTCAGTTTTACAGCGGATATCAGCGCAGCCTCTTTAGAGAGAGATGGCACAACAGTTTATCGAGCACCTCTCAATCACAAACACAGGTAAATAAAAACACAATGGCACTCCAACCAAAAGGGCCTTGTGTACAGCTGACCCTCTCTCAGTCCTTGCTGTAGCATGTTCTGTTTAAAATGAGCCATGAAAGTGACAAATGATGCTAAATTAAGCGCAAATGGATCTGGATTGTACTAAAAAAGTTGACTGAAGCTCAAACTATAGTGTTGCTGTCATTACAGCAACAGAGGTGCAAAGTTAACAAAGTCTGACATTTTAATTGAATTTAACATTTATTTTATGCAGGTAATATCATTTTAAAATGAGATCAATTGTAAAAAAAAAAAAAAATGCAAAATTAAAGCATTTTCACTTTTATTATTTTACAGTGAATTTAAGATGAGTATGCATTTGAAACAAGATTCCCAACTATAAAACTTAGATCTAGATTAAGATGAGTATGCATTTGACACAAGATTCCCAACTTTATAACTTGGAATCTAGATTAATGCCACTGCAAGGAAAATGCAGCATCCTCTTGACAGCATCACCAATAACCCTGATTGAATGGTGATGATGACTGTCATAAAGGCTACGGTTGTCTGATCAAGTTACTGCGTTCCAACTAACGACGACAACTGCGGGGAAAAAAAGAATTGACGATAGCTAATTAGCAAATCCATAATGTTTCCCTCCTTTTAAAGCATCTCCCTCGAGGGTGTTTTGAATCATTATGCAAATGATGTTGTCAAATGTCAATTAGTGCAGGAAGAAACTCTTATGATTTATTATTTTCAAGAGTACTTTTGCAGAGGGAAACTTCTCCCACTAGTCATCAAAGGAAATGAAAGATGAGATATATGTGTGGGAAGAGCGCACGCAAGTCTCTCTCACCCACTGTGGGGAGCGAAAACCTTCATTTGTAGGCAAAGGACAAGGGAACGCTTAAGTGGTCCACTCTGGGACCACACCAAAACAGACCTGTGACATGCACCGTTGTTTCAACTGGTGAGGGTTTAAACACAAGGACTCTACACTTGGACGCATTTTCGGCTTTTTTAAAGCACCGCAGATGTTGTAATTAATGTCACAGACAAAAGATATTTTTTTGATGTGCCATAATTATGAACAAGGGCATAAACACATCAGGAGAGCTTGTTTGACAGTTGAAGGATCCTCTTCGTTTTTCGTTTTTTTTTTTTTTGTTCCCCAGCGTGTTTCATTGGCATGGCAAGAGTTACACTTACAAAACTATTCACAGTCCCGGGTGAAGGGCATTTCTTAGCAGCAGTGCTATTACCCAATAAATCAGCAATAAAAGACAATGTCGGTTGTCAATTAGGTTTTATAATTGAATAATTATTGGACAAAGAGTCAAGGTAGGGTGATTAATGCTGTGGTTCTCCAAATGTCACAAAGCAATTGAAATGAATTACACAACTCTAAAACAACTCCTGCGATTAGCTGCAAAAAAAAGCCTTGCTCTGTTTACTTTGTTTAGCAAAGCCTTCCTCTTCATTCTCTTTGGTTCTTTCCCTGTGAACTCTTGCTCACTCTATACTCGTTCTTATGGCTCAAAGGCTCTGGCTTCTGCAAAGTGGAGCTTAGAGGTTTCATTGCTATGACTGTATACCTTAATTAACAGAGGACACAAGTCTGTGCCTTATAAACAGAGTTACAGGTACAGGTTGTAGGACCTGCCACTAGAGGGCGCACTACCAAAACAATAACAATCGCGTGGTTTGATGACACTAAGGAGCGTGGAATGATGGGATTTGTTGTCTTCTACCCAACCGCTGACGGCCATCAATCAGACAGAAAGGTAAATCATGGATCATGGAGTTCAACATGTTGTATGTACGAGTAGATTACTTACAAAGTCAATGCAAAGACGCGATCAGACCATAGATCAGATGCGTCCTTTAGCGGGTCTAGAGATGCGATGCCCCGCGTTTGGCATGTATGTCCCATAATACTAATCTTGTTGATCGTTATAATAGCATACGTTTTCTGTAAAGTTACGAACCAAAACAACTCACCTGTCAAGTAAACACAAGCGAGATCGGCATCTCTTTCTAGATGAAGTTTGTCGCGGAGCTTCTTCTGCATTTTTCCACGACACAGTTGTAATGTGGTTTCTTCATCAGTAAAGGCTGTAACAAAGGGTAACTAACGTCATTGACAGGCGACTGCACTGCCCCGTGTCACTGTTTAGAATGGAAATTTTCTCGTGCTTTACAAGTAGTTGAAAACTTTATAGATATTGTTAGTAATCAGCTGGACAAAATATATAACACTAGCCTATTGGGTTTTGGATATTTTACTTCAAATATCTAACAAATTGTACCTTTAAAGGCTTATGTTATGCTAAGTTAATTTCGTAATGCACCTGAAGCCATTGATATGCTATGCTTCACAATATTGTAACAACATATGGACTTGATTTACTGTAAAATGTATGTTATGGATCAATGCTTGGAGATAATCTGAAAAAAGTACCGGGCTTTTTTTTTTTTAAAAACCCAATTAGGGATCACATCAGGGTTGTTAGGTGAATTATTTATTCATTATCCAGAGGTACCTTTAATGGGCCAAACTCATTTAGATGCTCATTATCAATCTTGGCAACAGATCATATTATCTGGACGTTTTGATCTTTCTGAAGCACAACTGTGTACAGAATGAAGGTGGAGCTCTTGTGGAAAAAACACCAACAACATGCCAGATCCTGCCTT